>NW_022475077.1:0-209388 GCF_009193445.1 Aspergillus pseudotamarii | reverse complement strand
AGAATCTTTTAATACTATTAATAGAGTATTCTTATAGTTAGTTAAGACAGTTAGATTAATTCTAGATTAATTATAGTTAATCTAGCTTACTGTCTACTATACTAAATAAGAATTGATAGTCTTGATACTAAGTATAGTTAATTTAGATTAACTGTCCAATTTTTAGCTTAACTATA
This sequence comes from Aspergillus pseudotamarii, assembly GCF_009193445.1. Classification (NCBI taxonomy): domain Eukaryota; kingdom Fungi; phylum Ascomycota; class Eurotiomycetes; order Eurotiales; family Aspergillaceae; genus Aspergillus; species Aspergillus pseudotamarii. Next base: position 209,212 of record NW_022475077.1, on the reverse strand, counting down.
ATTAGATATAAAAATTCTATTAACCTAGTCATAATCTAGTAGTTAGGTATAACTGACCCCATTAACCTAACCTAACCTGGCCAAACGCCAGTCTACTCTAGTCTTTTTTTAGTCTCTTATAATATTTTTTAATAAAAAGTTTAAATTAATTAAATACTCTCTCTATAAAATAGATAAATATAAAGTAAATCTTATTACTATTAATTAATATTTTATTATAATTAATTCTAAAATATAATTTAAATTAAAAATTCTTAAAATTTATTATATTATTTATTAAATAGCTCTAGAACTTTAATTTTAATAGTCTTAAGTTTAAGACTAGTTTTATTATTAAAATTTAAAGATAACTCTATAATAATAATATAAATTAATTATAAAAAACTAGACTGGCGTTTGGCTAGGTTAGGTTAGGTTAATGGGGTCAGGTATACCTAACCGGTAGGTTATGGCTAGGTTATATATATATATTGTACTGTCTGTGGTTAACCGGCAGTTAATCTAGTTCTGTCTGAGACAGCTAACTAGATCTATTTAGGCAGGCAGTAAACTAGAGTTACTTAAAATACTGCTGACAGAAAATAGTCTTAATCTACTGTCTACTAGAACAGACTTAGTTTGGTACCTTGTGACCTTATCAGATAAAATTAAGTTAACCGCGATTAATCTAGTTTTAATCTTAATCTAGATCGGTTAAACATTTTTATACCTTAACCTAACCGGCCCCGGTTAGGTTAGGTTATGGCTAGGTTACAACGGTTAGGTTATGCCACTCTATAAAAAACTAAATTAATTATATAAATAAGTATTCTTATATATTCTATAGCTAGTTATTTCTGCTATAAGCCTATAACTCTTTTAAAAGTAAATAATAGAGTATATTTAATTATAATATATAGTACTATATACTTCTGATATACTCTCTCTAAGATAAATTTCAAAGTAAATATTATATAACTAAGTTAATATCAGTTTTTTATTTACTATTATATTAGATACTTATTATAGTTATTAACTTATTCTTTAGTAATTCTATAGTTAATTTCAGCTTTTATTATCCTATAATATTCTGCCTTATGTATCTGTCTTTAATAAGATATACTAGACAAGGGTCTGTATTTGAACAATGAATAAGAAAAAAGGATTAGGTAGATAAAGATGAACGTGCACCAAACCAAGACCATAAGATAACTTCAATGACTATCCTGGATGGAATGTCCTTTTCTTTATCCATCATTTCTCCTCTCGCTGTTGGAAACATGTGGCCGATTCTGAGAGAGCCACGGTCACGGATTCCTGGAATCTTTTTCCCTGGGAAATCAATGCACTTATGAAATTTCCTCCAAAATGTTTGACCTGTATACAATCATATTAGTAAGATAAGTTCTTTTTTAAATATATCCACTCTAGTGTTACCTACACATTCTGAAGACTGCAGCCATTCTAAGGGATTCTGAGTAAGCTCTGCAGTATCGTTGAGCTGACCAACATCTTCGGCAATACATGATATAAAGCCATCCAGCTGTTCACGGTTCTTCTCATTGGATTCGGCCAAGAAATCAAAGGAATGTCCGAGTTCCTTTTGCACAGCTTCTTTAACACACGTTTCTTGGTCACGCTTCTCAAGGTTGTGAATTGGTGTAGCGAAGGTAAGGCCTACAGCGGCGAGCGAAAATAGTGTCTGAATCTTCATATTTACACACTCTTGGATGATCTCAACTAGGGAGGCGAAAGTGATTTCCAGTAGAGAAAAATATGTGTGATATCAGGAGAGTTGTTAAAAAAAAAAAAAAAAAAAAAGAGGGCTAGTGAGAGAAAAGAGAGAGATACGTTATGAAACAGCAGATCCAGCAATGGCCCAGATTCTTATACCTTGAGTCCTTGACAGCAATGCCTCAGGCAGGGGGAGGTTCCACTTCTGGCCATGTGAATTGGGTATTTGGTGAATAAAATGTAGATCTTAACCAGGGGCATTCTTTGGAGCATGATTGCTGAGTTCTAAAAACGTGTGGGGCGAAAACACAAGCTGAAGTTTAAAACCTTTGGTGGGGACTGTCCAAATGGAGGATGACCATCGTGATCGGCAGATCCTAAGACCCGGATTGAGATATGGCCCACACACTATTACAGGGTAGCGTGAACAACTCATAAATTATAAATATATCTACTCTGTAGCTTTGTACACTTCACTACAAGTGCCCAATATCCAATCCTTGCTGTAGAAACTATTTCTGGAGAAGTAATTTGCTCCCTAGCGTCTCCAGCCATATCTATTGAACTTTGGGCCCCAGAACTATACGAAGAAAGTCTGTGGGAAAGACTCAGAAGACTAACCCTATCCTATAATAATCCTGCTTCTGTTAACAAATTGCTGATCTTAATAGATTGGTATCCTTATATACACTAACCTGAGATGGAATGACCGCTTCCCTGGGTTCTTGCTAAGTCTAATATTATTCGCTATTTGGTCAGAATTCTACTCCTAAAGAAGGCATGGAATTTTAAACTTATATTTTATTGAACAAATACCAATTTACGTGGCCCAGAAGTGGTGGGACCTTCTCCTGTCTGAGGCACTGCAGTCAAGGTATAAACATCTGGGCGATACCACACGTTCAAACACATCTTTCTCCATTGGAAAATCAGTTTCACCTCCCATACTCAACAGTATCCAAACATGAAGATCCAGATCCTGTTTCCGCTTACCGCAGTGGGCCTCGCCTTCGCTAAACCAATTCACAACCTCGGGGAGCGCAATCCTACTGAAGACACCCTCACGTGTGTCAGGGATGGTGTGGAGGCAGAATTTCAGCGCGCGTGTGAGAACGCTGTTGACACATGCAGAGACGGTTTGTACGAGCTGTCCGAATTGAGATCATGTATAGACACAGCTACTACCGAAGCCGCCGAAAGTTCTCCATTGAGAATTCCCATACGTTTCTTAACAGGATATAAGAGCTGTGTAAGTAACACTAGAGTGGGTGTATAAGGCTTATCTCACTAATGTTATACAGCTCGACCGCGCCCCTAAACTGGGAAATCTGCAATCGGAACAGTTGCAAATTCTGCAGGAAGTGATCCCGCAGATTGAGAACAATGTTTTGCCCGGCTGTATTAAAGGATTCAATCTGAATTGAGGATGATGCTTGATTCCTAGTCCTTGCCTGGGAGATGGAACAGTTGAGAAAGAATTATATATTAATAACCCTTTAAGGGTTACCTTTATGTAATAATAAATTTTGTCTTTTTATTAAAGGATCGATGTATATAGGGACAAGAAATATGGGGAGGCGTGGAAGACGAACAACAATCAAAGGAAGCATTAGAGAAAGAGTTGAATTTACTGGGAGCATCACTCTCCCAGATCACAGGGGCGATTGTGGCCAGCTTGATTGAACCAGTGTTTTTTACCTTTACCTAATGAACATTTGATTTAAAGAAATTGATTTTTTTTATGCCTACTGATACTTTTCTGGGGGCGTATGGGGGATGGAGGATATGATGTAGCTAGAATTCCATTGGAGATATCCTGTATCTGGTTTTGATCTATGTCCTCCGAAGAGCTTCCAACGAAACATGGTACGTCGAAAGCAGGCGCATTGGCCCCGCTCGTTACCGATTATGTTAAGATAGTAATTTTGAAGAGTTGGGTGTGTTTGTGTTTGTATATCACTTCCTACACAACATATAATAGGGCCACTGTTCGCCACGTGGTTCGGATAGTTCCACTCCCGATCTGTAAGCGAACCACTCTACAGGGAGTCAACACGAACTTTCCGCGCCTTATCTCAGTAGTAGAGCTCTCTGGAGCTCTCCACACAGTTAGTACCCAGCGTTCATGCAATACCAGCTCTGACTGCCGCAGAACTAGCGACACACTAAACCCTGACCCTGTCAGAGCTGGCACCTCTGTTTGTAATAGTATATTAAATAGGTAAGATCTAAAAAGCTACGAAGTAGTTATAGATATAGATAAATCCCCGAACAATAGATTCCACATAGAAAGTCTGGGGAAGAGGAACTCAATTCTTATCCCTGTTGACCTAATAAAATCAATAGGCCTTAACTAGGGGGTATTCTTAGAGTCATGGTTGCTGGATTCTAAAAGCCGCGTGGCGTGAAAACACGAGCTGAAGCTGAAAACCTGTGGTGGGACTGGACAAACCTAGGAAGATCAACGTGATCTACAGATTCCAGGACCAGATTTAGATGTGGGCCCCACACACTATTGTGGGTTGGTATACACATACTATTTCCTTGGTACATTGTATTTATCACATATATCATTTATTCTACGTGACCAGAATGGTAATTTTGTCGAACTTTTCTTCTGCCTGAGGCATTGAACTCAAGGTATAAAGATCTGGGCTATTGCTGGCTGGATCTGCTGCTTCTTGAACATACATCTCATCTTTTCTCTCACTCATCTTTAGTATACTTGTATATTATATTTTTCCATTGGAAATCAGGGTTCACTGCTCTAGTTAAGATAATTTAACAGTATCTCAATATAAAGATCCAGACACTGTTTTTACTTGCCGCTGTTGGCCTCGCTGTTACTAGCCCAATCCACAACCTTGAGAAGTGCGATAATACTTCTTACACCAAATATATCCGTGAAGGCATAGAGAAAGAAGTTAATAACGCGTGTGCAGCCCGTCCTGATGACTGCACCCTCCAGGAGGAGTGGGCATCTTGTATGGCCCAAGCTGCGGACAAAACCGACACACTTCTTGAACTTTTCCGGCTTCCCCACTATCTGTGGAATCAATATTTTGAATGCGTAAGCAGCAGCAGAACGGGTAACGTATTCGGTAAACGAACCGCCACTGTAAGCGACCCGCCATCTTCTGTTTTCCATCGTAAATAGCCTATTTTTAAACAATAATATCTCAACTATTATAAGATATTTCAGGTTATGATCAAGATATCTTACTAATATCACTATTCTACTCTAAAATAAGCTATATATCAAGTTTTAAGTAGAGATAAACTGAATTGTTTACTATAGAAAACAGAAGATGGTAGGTCACTTACAGTGGCGGGCCTGGCGGCTCGTTTACCGAATATGTTAGTTAACTATGGATGGTCAAAACCCCGTTTCGACCAGTCGATTTGCCTACAAGGTAATCAGAATTGATTGAGTATAGAGAGGTCTGATCTCTAGTAATATACTAGATCTTCCTACCATATATAAATTTATAATTAATAATAAAAATAAATTACTTAACTCTTGTTTTTATAATACTTTTACAAAATTAATGGAATATACATAGATTAATAAGTTTTAGTCTATATATATTTTAGAGATTTTCTTATAGTTATATAAGCTATAATATAGAGTAAAGAGAAACTACTCTTAAATTATTTACTAAATTTATTAATAATATCCGGGAGTAACTGGAGTAGCTGATATATACTCTATAAATAATTAATAAGTAACTTAGAATAATTAAGGTACACTTATATACTGTCTTATAAAAGCGGCGGCACCTGTATTGGGTAACTGGGCAGAACTCGCAGAAAAACAATTCAGTTATTAACTATTATACGAAAATTCCCCTCACGTTGCAAATCAGGTGACGCTGAAGACGATTAAATGTACCCTTTGTTTACCGCCTCCTTGTTGTGGATATGCTTTGGCCCTAAGTTATGGATCGAATTAACAACAGTTCGCTAGGGGGCTAAGACTGGTAGTTGCTCGTTTTCACGGTGATGATCTGGTGAGGAGTGGTTTGTGGATAAGGCAAAAGAGGTGTTGCCGGGGCGGCAAGATACGATTTATTAGTCTAATAAATCTATGCAACCTGGCGGGCATGGATTCCATAAATTTCCTGTTTGATCATGGAACACGCTGTCAAAACCATGCGTTGTAGTTCCCAGACTCAATCCCAACATCAGCAATGCGTTCACCCCGCAAGTGTCGCACGACGCTGTGGGGTGCTTTACCGATTTCGGTGATTTAATGTTAAGATCGGGCCGAGAATGACATATAATGCATGTATATCAGTTACAGCCGCAAGTGTCTTTTCTCGCTTGCATGAAAAGTGGTCTTATTCGAATTGTCTCACTCTCTGCGCGGCAGGAATGAGTAGGAAAAGTCTTCTATCTCTCTCGAGTCTATCTATTCAAGTTGTATTTTATTGTTTTCGCAATGGCTTCCTCAAAGGACTCCAAGAAAGCACCCGACTTTGGGTTGAAAGGGGGTGGCTGACATTCTGGATTACCGTGAGTTCCTTTTCTGTTGGCTTCATATGCTCCTTGTATGGCTAACTCCTTGTTTTCTGAGCAAGCTGCCTGTGCCACAGACATGAGTTTCTTTGGATACGATCAAGGTCTTTTTTCAGTAGTATGTTTATCCCAAGAATCTGACCCCTGAGAGGGCCGCATACGATACTGACAATTGTCTTCGAAAGGCGGCGTTGTGGTTGCGGAGGGGAGGACTTTCTGGTGGTTCACAATATAGTAGGACGATCAAAACCAAGACACCCTCCACTGTCACTGCCATCTACGATGTTGGATGTTTCTTCGGCGCACCCGTGGCCTTCAGTATTGGGAAGCGCCTCGGTCGAAAGAAGTCAACCCTACTAGCAACCACCCTTACGACGATCGGCACCCTTCTCAAGTGCGTGTCGTACAGTCTTCCACAGATATTTGTTGGTTGGGTAATTCTCGGGTATGTTTTTGAATTGCGTCGTTTCTGACTTCGATTCCGTTTCAATGACTGGGGTGAGGCCAGTTTCAGAAATGAGATCAATACATCAACAGCGCCAACCTGGCAAACAGAGACTTCCGCACCCAAATGGATATGGAGGCTCGTTTTCCTGGAAATGGTCATGAACATCCTTGACTTCTCTATGGTCAACTGGATCAACTACGGCCTTTCATTTGCCGGTGGCGCGGTGGGCTGACGACTTACGATCGCTTTCCAGTTTATTTTCATTTTCGTTCTATTTGCAACTATCCCATGGCTTCCCGAGTCCCCGAGGTGCGTTGTCTACTCTGTCCTTGACTGTGTCTCGAATCGCTCACTTACTGTGCTCCCTAAACGCAGATGGCCCATGCAAAGGGATACGGGAAGGAGGCCATCGAAATCATTTCATGTATCGAAGCCAAGCCCGTCCATGACCCTTGCGTTGTGGTGCAGGAAAATGATATTGAATATACTATTTAACACGAGCGAGAACATGCCATCCGATGTTATACGGAGGCCAATGCTGGTACTGCCGAAGGACATATGTTTGGTTCCGCCTCTATTGTGTCCTTCTTTCTCTTCTATATTTTCTTTGGTCTTGGTATGCTCGAGACTCCGTGGCTTTATCCTCCAGAACTCAACTCCCTCCAAATGCGGAACAAGGGAGCTGCTGTGGCGACGGCAACGAATTGGTAATCTGCTTGACCACATATAATCTGATCTAAGGACTCTGCTGACTTGCCTAGGGTCACGAACTTCGTCATCGTGGAAATTACTCCTATTAGAATCCAGAATATCTGTTGGAAGTTCTGGATTGTCTGGACAGTGTTCAACGCCGCCTTTTTGCCAGCCATCTATTTCTTTTACCCAGAAACGGGTACGTTATCCTTGTTGTTATACTTTCTTCGAGGAAATACTTATCTCGAATCTGTTATAGCGAATCGTACCCTGGAAGATATAGACGCATACTAGCGTACGAATCCGTCGTTGATCGTCGTCAATGACCCGGATGCCCTCTCTGTCAAACTCCCGTTAAAGCACATCGAGCACGAAGACCATGAGGTGAGAAGATTGGGAAAGTCAGGACGAAGGCCGATAGTCTTATGGTAGAACATGTGGAATAAGTAAGATAGTGTGAATTTTGGTTGTAACGTTCAAGATGGGTGGGCAGGTGAATTAAACCTGACATGTACGATGGTGTGATATATTTTGAGATATATTTTTGCAAGCGAATTGTTTGTTATTCAAATCCTCAATCATAGCTACGCTGTACAAGAAAAGCAGTACAGCCAAACACTAGACGAGTTATCTTGAAACAGTGAACCTGTCTTTATTCGCTTTGATTTAACCTCTATGCCCTTGCAGTAATCTCATCTCAGGGGGCTTGGCTCCACATCTCAGGACGAGCCGCACAAGGCCTACGGAAGTTGATTCCGCGATACTATCCCAATCGTGGTTTCCATTATCTTCTACTGTTGTCCAGGGCTTTCGGAGTTACGGGCTAGCTAATGCTGTGGGTCAACTCCTCGAGATATATGTCTCATCTTACAATTGACTAAGAGGTTTTGGGAACCTTCTTTTTACTCCTAATATCCAATATAGTGAAGATTTAGTGTTTGCAGTATTGTCTACAACAATGTGAGTAACTTAACGCCTAGATAAGCTTGATCCGACGCGTGATGATGCTGAAAAACGCTCACACTGGCGTAGATACTAGTACTACCTAAAACTAGCTGTACAGACTTCGCTGGCTGCTAGTCGGATTCTGTCACTCCGAGAGAAAACAAGAAAAAAAAATAAAAATAAAAGAAAAGCTTCACAGTGATGTCTTCAATTAATAATTGATTATCCTAAGAATCCGTTTTCAAGGCATAAGCAAGCCAGGTGTGGGGCGGTCCGTGCAAATTAAATCCATGCAAAGGCCCACTTCAGTCGTCCATCCAATTTAGAATAACATCCTAGTGGAAAGATAGTCAGGCACCATAGCAAAATCTTTCTGAGACTTCCTTTCGCTTAGTTCACCAGAGGAGGGTGGACTTGCTACAAGTAGTCAAGATGAAAGCACTGAGAAAAAAAAAGAGTGCTATCAAAGAAAGACAATAAAGTTGAACAAGTGACGATATTCCGAGTTAGGGCTTTAGAGTTTGCCATTCGATTTGCCACATCGCGCCTATGACGGAAGATCTTCGGCAGTACCATGAATTTAACTGAGAGATTTATGGCTATTGTGAGGGAGAGGAGGAAGACCACACTGGAAAGGGATAATTCTTCTACAATCTACTGTGTAGAGAGGGTTACGACCCTAGAATGGTAGGTGGATTAATATAGAAACAATGCCCTAGCTCAACGAGCGATCAATGCCCTTCATACTACGTAGTAGTAGCAATTGTTAGATAGCCTTAGCAAACGTAAAAAGAAAAGGGGCGGAAAAGTGGAAATGCAACCAGATGGGCTGATTTTCGAGAAAGGTTCTACTTCAAAGCCAATCGCGGATGTACTACGTAGTAGTTCGTCATAGATCACCGTTCGTATAAAAGAGCCAACCGGAAGCTCATGTTATTCCAGTGGTCGATGGTAAGGTTAACTACAATTTTCACGAATAGGCTCCGGAGTGTGGTTGTTCTGTAAATGAGGTTCCCTGGATGTACCGAGTCGAATATTGAAAAGCAACTGCGTTGAGTTAGCAGATGGGTCGAGAACGTTGCATTAGTCGTGCTCCACCCCAAGGCATCGTGGAGCTATACCCGTGGGTCTTCCACCGCTTTAGCCTTTCACAGAGCTTCAAACTCTTCACCGGCCCCAAGAATGGATTTGCCATCGAAGTGGCCCAGGGTTCCGTACGGAGTACTCCATAATGACGAAATACTCGGTCGGCTCTCATGCTTTTTGTCTCTTCGGCATGCCGAAACGGAACTCTCGGAGGTACAGTCTAGGAAAGCCCCGAATTAACTTTCTCATCTGAACGAGTTTTCAGCTCTTCAAATGTAGACTTCGGCGGTTCAGTTTCCTGTTCCTTCTTCGATTCCCCTTTCATGAGACGGTCAGATTGGTTCGAAATCCACTGACGCCAGCGCCTTTCTGTTGACTGTCTCTTACAATGGCCGATCAACCCGCCAACAACGCCCCCCACAGTCAGTCCAGTAATTCTTTTCTGGACAGGTTAGGACCCTAATATCCGTTGTGTGTTTTATTACGGTCGGGCTAACACCGTCCTAGGCTGAAGGGCTTCTTCGGCTTTGATAATGATGTCGACTCCGATGAACTGCGTAGCAGCAAGGACATCGAAATCCACACTTGGAACGGTCCAAATGATCCTGAGAACCCGTATGTTATCATGCTATCTCTTATGATGGTTGTATTCGTACTTACTGATCCTTCTTAGGTTCAACTGGAGTCTCAAGTACAAATGGCTCCTAACAGTCACCGTCTGCTTCATGTGAGACTTCTATCGCTTTTCTCTTTGGTTGGATCAGCGCTGACCACTTCTCAAACAGCTCCATATTGACTGGACTTCCGGCAGGAACGTATGGCTCTGGAAATGACTGGATGGAAGAGAAGTTCCATGTTCAGAATTCACCCTTTCCCAACCTCTACTGGGCAACGACGTCCTGGAATATGGGCGCTGCCTTCTGGCCGTTGATCTTTGTGCCTCTCACTGAGTCTTCCGGCCGTATGCCTGGGTACTTTGTGGCCTATGTAATTCTGGTGATTTCACTATTCCCATCGGCATTCGCGAATAACTTCGCTACGCTGGTAGTCACCCGTTTCTTTGGTGGCGGAGCCTCGTCGGTCTCCATTAACATTGTTGGAGGAAGCATTAGTGACGTTTGGTTGGGCGAGAAGGCTCGTAGTCTGCCTATGTCATTGTTTGGCTTCACCAGTGTTGTAGGTATTGCGCTGGGCCCGTTCATCGGTTCGGCCATTGTGCAAATTCACAAGTCTGACCCCTGGCGTTGGTAAGCTATCCCATCGCTTTCATGTATCAAACTCCTATCTCTGACTGTGCATGTCTTGCAGGATTTTCTACATTCAGATCATCTATAATGCCGCGCTCATCCCCGTATTCTACCTGATCCTCAGCGAAACCCGCCCGGATGTGATCTTGAAGAAACGGGCCCGAAAGATCCGGAAGGAAACCGGTCGGCCTGTCTACGCCCAGGCAGAGCTCAACAAAGTCAGCACTCTCAAGCTTCTGCAGATCTCCTTTCAACGTCCTACACGCATGCTTTTGACTGAGCCTGTGGTGATCTTTTTTACACTTTGGATCAGTTTTGCCTGGGGTATCTTGTATCTATTCTTCTCCAGTGTTGTCCAAACTTACAGCACCAACTATGGCTGGGGTGTTATGGCTACTGGTCTCGTACAACTCGCCATCTCCGTGGGTGCGGTCATTGGTACAGCCATCAACCCGCTTCAGGACTGGATCTATCTGGGCTCAGCCAAGCGCAACTCCGAAAAGCCGGGAAAGCCCATTCCCGAGGCTCGTCTTTACACCGCTATTCCTGGCAGCTTGCTCTTCGCAGCTGGTCTGTTCTGGTATGGTTGGGCCAGTATGCCCGATGTGCATTGGATTGTGCCCACCATCGGTATCACAGCTGCCGGTATCGGTATCTACTCCATCTACATGGCTGTGGTCAACTACCTGACCGACGCGTATGAGAAATACGCCGCGTCGGCTCTCTCAGCTGCTTCGTTGGGGCGTAACTCGTTCGGTGCTTTCTTACCCCTGGCTTCGCCTCAGCTGTTCTCCAATCTCGGCTTTGGATGGGCCGGTTCGTTGTTGGGCTTTATCGGTATCGCGCTTTCGGTTGTCCCTGTTGTTTTAGTGCTGAAGGGTCCTCAGATCCGTCATCGTAGCCCTTTCATGCGTGAATCTATGTGGACTTCAGATGAGGTTGATGAGAAGGATGAGCCTAGTGCAGAGAAGGTGCCAACTGCGGAGATTCCTTAAATAGGGGTTCATGTTTCTTCTTAATGCCGGTAACAGGCGGCTTTCTGGTTTCAGCCTTTTCCAAGGTACTTTATATCACTCTTAATTGAGTTGAGTGTACATATTATGTCCGATTACATATTAATCCGGAAGGACTACACGCTACGTATGGATACATATAGGAAAGAATTTCTAGCGTGCAGAAGGGCACAAATTCGTGTTCAGATTACTAAATTACTCCTGAACTTACTGTGGGAAACGTAATCAATTGTTGTTTTCAATAGTCAAGTGAACGATTTCTCTATGCTACTAGACACCAAATCTCGATCCAGGCTTGATATACTGCTCCATTTCTCAGCAGTGTCGCTGTCCATGAGTCAATTTGCTGGTTCCATGAAGTGATTGAGCCTTGGATCCTTATTATTGGACTTTCTTGACAATCCATTCTGCCGAAAGCTTCATTCCATGGAAGTGTCTAACTACCTAACCTTTGGGTACGCATCCGTTTTTGGAGAGGTCTAATTTTACCAACAACTGACTTTTCAGTCGGCAGGGAGAAGAAAACGTTTTATACATCGTGCAGCCTTCATACAAATGGAATATGCTGGGTTTCCAAGTGCCATGGACAAGGGGAATCTTGGGTGTAGAACGGTGTTGCGACTGTTTGTTGTTAGAATTTCGTAGCCCGAACAATCTCCCTTGTCCATAATACTTGGAAACCTATCATATTCCATCTAGGGGGTGAATCAACAAGAGCGAAGATAGGGAATTCTGGAATTACACATTGGAATGAAACATCAAATCAACGAGCTGGGCTGTCAGGGGTTTCTGCCTCGCACATCTCATAGTAAGTGTTGATCATTCAACCACTGAGTCACAATAGCCTCATATTTCTAATTTCTGGGAATAGACATTAGGTAGCAACATTCATGTGTGTGAAAGTTGTCCTCACTATCTGTTATGTTTCAAGTGTATCTATTTCAATAAGGCGTTACACCCTCAGCACGACTTCGACTGGGTATTCTATGATGATGAAGAAATGTCGATGATGACTATCCTGATAAAGATTATATGGAATAAATTCTCCAAGGTATCAACTGGAGTGATTTAAGTGACACCGAGGATGACGATGGTGCCGAACATGATGCTGATGCTCCGAATAGCGAGTGCGAACTTGGAGGTGTCGAGGACAACAAGTACTTTCCAACGATGGCGACCAAGAGAGAGATAGCTAGCAGGGCGCCGCGAACAAAATGGGTAATAAATCAGCTTACAGGCAGGCGATTGAACTATTCGCTATTTTAGGGCCCATACATTCAATACTGAGTACAACATTCCAATGCTAGTGACTAACGAAAGGACACCCATTTGATACTATGTATCACCGACTATAGCACCCTCGCAATCAATTGAAATATAGTATTTTGGGGATGTTTCCAGTTACCATTGACATACTTGACGCTGAACAGCTCCCGGTACATGCTGTTAATGTTTGTTAAGACTGCCATACGCCCTCATGGCCCCGAAATGAAAGCTCTTAGTCCAGATATAGATACTCGTCCCTAAATTTGGTAGAAATGAAGCCTAAACTGAGCACTTAAAGGGCCACTGATAGTAGGGCTAACATACAAGGCACCAAGGAAATATGCTAAGGCAGTGGTAACGCGCGGGTATCATACATCGTAGTGACGGTTCATGTCCTCCCCAACAGGGCGTGACTCCAAGGTAGCCTCGCAACTTGTAGGGTCCAGATGTTCTTTCCAGTAAGTTGGGTCTAATCACTTACCCTATCACCACTGCCCATTCAGGGTAGTAAGGCTGTACATGTAGTGCACAGTTAACATGTTGTCAAGGAGAGAGGCCTAATCTATGAGCTGCCAGTGCTGAGACACCTAGATATATACATGAAGGACCTACATAAATTTGTAAGTAGTGGTATTGCTCAGAGCAACGATATATCTATACCACATTGGACCTCGCTAGACCGAATACATTTTGAATGATCAAGACAGTATTTCCATAGCAAGGTACACAACCAGCATACAAGATCACTCAATAAATACAGCACCACCAACCAATCAGAATACAGATCACTATAATACCCTAAATGCATGTTGTTAGGGTTGATAGTTCTCTAAACGTCTCTCCACTTGGCATGTTACCACTAAATGCCCACTCAGGAAAAGCTCTTGTATATAAGAAACCTCGCCTATGGCACCTATTTACGGTAGGTCGGGCCTCACTAAGCACCACTGGTCTCTTAGCCCGTCAGCTCGTCGGGACCCATCCTGCATAATCCCACCGACCTCGACTGGAAGAGGGAGATGCGTCCAAACGTTCCCATGTCCGAATGTAATTCCTGGGGGGGAGTAAATTTGTATAAGGCTCCTATACAAAGTGGGCCCATTTTATTTCCGCACTTTTCTGTCAAGTGTGATTGAGGATGCCATAGTTCTTCGGAGTTTGTCGATGTTTTTACTCCCATGTCAGATAGGAGGAAGGGTGATTGGCAACAGGAAATAAAATATATATGCCCTGTAAGGCTTCCTTTGATTATCATTCATTACTATTCATTATTATTGTTGTCATGGTTGCCCATATACCGACCATCAAAACTATTACCTAGTTAAGGAACGTCCGTTACATCGACACCTCTCTGGAAAAGACTACATGATGGCGTCCCTTCCCGTAACCCTAGCTTGGCGATGCAAATCAGTTTACTTGCTATGATCAAAATTCTATTGGTTATGGCTGAAGTACAGTGGAAGACTTGGGGAATCATTGGATTTTATTCACATTAATTGATACTGTGTACATCATCCTTTCCAGGGTTTCTACAGGTCAGGTGTACTGCTAGGACTAGTATGGTAGAGTGGGGTCAGTCCCCACGATTATTGGTGGGCCCGAACACGGCGTACCGCTTTTGCGACCCTCGTTATCACCCTCCATCTTTCATCATCATCATCATCTGTCATCATCTTCAACTTTCGATTTCATCCAATATTTCATCATCTAACTGTCGGTCTTTCGCTTCCTATTTCTTTCACTTATCTTACTGGACTTTTTCTGGTCTAAAATTCGGTTACTCCCTTCTTCATCTCAGCCAGTAGCTGATACGATAGGAGTTCACAGCGATGGTTGTCTCGTCCCTTGTTCGCCGAGGCATGGAGCTTGCCTCCGACATGCCCATGAACTCCAAAAATCCTGAAGTGCCTTCTATTCATCTCTCAGGGTGGCTGGCTGGCCTTTTTGTCTTCTCTGTCCTAGCTTTCTTTTTTGTTGTCTTCTCGGTAAGGTCACTATTCTTTATCATGTTTCTACATTAGCGTGTTGTGCTCCTGGAGATGTCCTACGGTTGCTAATCCCACCTCTAGATCGAATACACCTACGGAATGGTGGTTGCGGCCCTCGCCGCCGTCGAGGAAACTAACCCCGATATCTATATCCGCGTCAAGACCGATGTCAACCCCAACAAGGATGTGGACCTGGCTGAGCCCGAGGTAGACACTCGTCGCCGTCAGCCTATCACCAGTAACTTGCGCACCACCATTAAACATCTCCGTTCCCGTGCCGGCTTCTGGTCTCGTTTCCGCGGTTTTGGTCTGTTCTTCACATACTCTCTGGCCGAGGGGTTCCTATTCTCGATTCTACCTATGTCCATAACCAACTTTGCCGGGCAACTGGTCGCCAGGATGATTATCGGCATAGCCCTGGCCAACTTGGAGCTGACCTGGGTGCATATTGTGATATCCGAACCCTCCTCCAAGCGCTTCTACCAGCGCATTCCCGGTTTCAAGAGCTGGCTGAAGATTGCTCCTGTCGTTGCCTTTGAGCAAGGCGTTGTCTGTGCCGCGTTCTACATTCCTCTACTTATTGCCGGAGCTGCTGGGGCTCTAAGCGACTTGGTTGTTGATCCCAACGCTAACATCCCACCGGCTGAGCTTGTGAGCCGCGCTGCCACGGCCATCGCCATCCCATCCCTGCTTGCCGGCCTCGTATCTATCCCCGCGCGGGCTGTTACAATCCGTGTTGCGGCCTCCATGCTCCCAAAGGAGGATGAAGCGATCATACCCTTTGATCGATCCTTCGGTGGAAAGGTGGTTCCTGCCACTCTGGGCGGCAGCGGTAAGCTCAGCATTAAAGATGCATGGGCGAGCTTTGATGGAGCTGCTCGCATTCGCTACGTGAAAGTGATCGGTAAGGCATTTGCCATGGAGTTTGCCGCGATTATCCTCTTTTCATTTGTACTTGGATGCCAAGTCCACGCGGGGGCATTGACGTACGGTGTCCGGCGTAGCGAGGTCAGCGCTTAGCTGTTCCGTATACCATAACGTACATGAAATTTTGTTTAATTTTTCTATCCTTCTTCTATTATTATCACCTCTTTCTTTTTCTCCTTTTGTTTAGTTACACAACTTTGGACATCACTTTTCTCGTCGTTGTGTCATAGTAGGTTACTCATCCACTACGCATCGGCCCGAGTGACATTAAAGCCGGAAAAGTTTCGTTTCGGTTGTCCTTTTGACCTCTCCAATTGTGTTGATACATGCGCTTTGTAGCCCCTTGGTTAGTAATTACGCCAAAGACATACTTGTTCTTCTTGCATCCGGAATGCTCTGTTGAATCTATTCTACATTATGCATAAGACCGCCGATTACGTAGCTGTTCCATGAGTTTAATATTAGTACTGTTACATGTCCTCCTTGGGTGCCTGAAAATTAACTCCGTCGATGCCTGACTAAGGCCATCAAACTGGCCAATAGCCCCGCCCCGCACCCGACCAAACACACCGCCTTCAGTGGCCATCCTTTCACCACCTCTCTCGTCACTGTTAATCTTTTCTCCCTTTCCTCCTCCTGGGTACCTTTGGAGAGTCCTCCTCTTGTTGAACCGCTATATCAACTGTATGCGATCCTAGGGTCTCGTCAGGCGCCCTATCCCCTTCATCCCGTTCCTCTTTCTCGCCCCGCGCTACCACTCCCGAGACCAGAGTTCCACTATGGCTACATCACCAGCAGGTCGCATGTTGTTGGGGCAGCTGCAACAGATGCAGTCTGCTAAGGACCTTCCCGGCATTAGCTGTGGGCTCGTCGATAATAACGTGTTTGAGTGGGAGGTCATGCTCATGATCTCAGACGATGTCAAGTTGTACGGCGGTAAGTTACATGCTAGTGATTTCCGAAAAGATTCAATAACCCGGCAGTATATATAAATATATATCCTTGGATACTTACTGATTGCCTTTGATTTTTCTTTTTTAACAGGCGGCTTCTTTCGTGCTCGACTCTCCTTTCCTCCCGAATACCCACATATGCCACCGAAGATGAAGTTTGAATCGCCACTGTTCCACCCAAACAGTATGCATCTTCTCCCCTCTTTCCCCGCTTTGCCTTATCTATCCCGAGCCAGATTCTGATGATCCATAGTTTACCCCAACGGCGATGTCTGCATTTCCATTTTGCACCCACCCGAGGAAGATAAGTACGGTTATGAGTCTGCTGCAGAGCGCTGGTCCCCCGTCCAGACCCCGGAGACAATCCTGCTATCCGTGATCTCCATGCTCTCGAGTCCGAATGATGAAAGCCCCGCCAACGTTGAAGCTGCCCGCCTATGGAGAGAAGACCCTAAAGAGTTCAAGAAGAGGGTCCGCAAGTGTGTCCGAGACAGTTTGGGCGAGGAATAAAGTGCTCCTGATGCACAATGAGATTATGCGTGACTGATGTTGTTGGCGCTGGAACATATTGTCCTTTTTTTCTTTTCTTTTTTTCCCCTTCGCATGATAGACTACATAGTCTATCGAGTAGCGCCAGCTCTTTGTCTCCGCGACATTCTTATTTTCCCTTTATCTAAGTTCTCTGTCTCCCCTGGAGTTACGTGATGTCGGCCCGGAGTTGAAATTTGGACTTGTTCACTTTGCATTGCCGTTGTTTCATATTTACCCGGCTATACTGCAGCGTAGCGCTGTCAGCATATGTTCAGTTTTCTGAACGAGATGAATATATCTATCTGCATCTATCTTAAATGTTTGTTTCTGTTGTCATACATGGGGTATCTTTAGTCGTATATGATGAGTATATCAGGCGGCTTCCACGTTCTTGGGACCCTTCCTTAATGATGGGAGGAAGAGCCCAGGATGAAAAACCGTCAGGGCCAAAACCGCCAAGGCAACCATCCTGTTGAGATTAGCAATCTGCATGGTTGGGAGAAGTCCACGGGGATACTCACATTCCATCCAGAACCAGAAACTCGTCCTCCTTTTGCATCAAGGGATTTCCCCATCCACCTGCCATCTCCGGGATACTGCACATCACGTCAGTTAAAGTAATCCCCGTCGTCCCTGAAAAAGACTTACCGATAGATACACCGAATCAGAACGGTAAAGTAGGCAAAGATATCTGCGATAACCACCAGCTTGATATTGTTCCGTCCATTTGTACCGTCCAGTACCTTCTCTCCCGAGCCACGCCGAAGGTAACGGATGAAAAAGTCCAGTGCTAACAGTCCACAAACGGACATGGTCGCGACCTGGAACGCAATACCTGTGATGATAATATCATTTCCCGCATTGAGAAGATCCCGTTGATCACTCCCAGCTGCTGCTGCCACACCACCACCGGCAGCTTGCAAAATCAGAGACCCGATATCACAACCGATGAAAATCCAGGTGAACAATTTCGGTTTGAGGCGCGAGTGTTCCGGTCCCAGCGAAAGGATGATATGTTTCAGGGTGAGGTAGATGCCCGCAGCGATGAATGTTGGCCCTAGGATAATCGCCACAATTTGCAACTTAAATGCGCCGCTGTCCCAAGGGTTCTTATTCATCAGTACACGACCGATATAGCCCGCCATCTCGAGAAGTGTGCCGACCACCAGTGCCACCATCAGCGTCCACGAGCGGAAGTAAATGCCGAACCCGAGTTGAAATATGCCACAGACGCCATAGAAGACCGTGAAGAAGATGTTACCACCATAGTTGGGATAGTAACCGTATGTTGTAGCTTCGACGGGGCACAACGGCGTGACTTCTGTACAGGTTTGGTAGCTGGCCATTTTGATCAGGGTTTAAAAATTATTATCTGTATATATAAGAAGAGTAAAGAAAAAGAGCCGGGAAAAGAACGACAGGCGCTAGAAACGAAAGAATATATGAACGGATTAAAGTGTCGTCTGGTCTACTAAGACAAAGAATCAGGGAGAGAAGAGACCGTTGAGACAACTCCATGGCCGACGCCTCGTATATATTTGATGTAATATTTTAGAGTCCCGTTTCTTTTCCCCGATTGCCATGACTTGAGTGGATCCTATCGGCAAATTCCTGCTTCCCGTAAGGAGAATAATGTGCTTTGGAATGTCTGATTGGCTCGCATTCGCTCTCGCTCTCGCATTCGTTTTCGCAGACCCACTCTGTCTTCTAAATTTTGATCGCGGGCCCTAACTGATTCGTTGATCCGTAAGCTCGATGGCTATGTTGCTCAAAGGAACACCGAGAGTTGACACCAGGCTGACACATTTGCTTATCTTTGTAAGCCATGCTTATTGCCCAAGACCTCAGATAAACCTCTATACACACGTAGTGAGGTCACAATCCAAGGAGAGAAGGGAGATGTACTGTATGTACAGTATACAGAGTACGTAGTGCATCCTGAACGAGACAATGCACTATGGAGTAGCGGCCGCAGTGGGGAGCCAAGACCCCGCTGCGTCATGGCCTCATTTGGGCTTTGAATGAACAGTATCCTCTCAGAAAAGGAGGACAACAGACTTTATCCTCATCAAGATTTAATACCCAACTGCTCTGGCCGGAGCCACGTGACATCATTTGACTCCCACGGACATTTTCCCCACGTGTCTCCACGTGTTCATCCACGTGGTTCCCAGTCACAGGAAATCTCCTACTACTAGTAGTGTCCAATGTGCTTCATTCTCTTGTGGATCGACCATGCCACGAAGGGCCCATACGAAATCGCGCAATGGCTGTGATCAGTGCAAGAAGAGGAGAGTCAAGGTAGGTAATTTTCTCGGCTGATCCACCCACGTACCCAATCCTACCGCGATCTTTAACGGAACATGCTTCCCACTCCTCCCCGGTGCTTTCCTCAATCTATATCCAATCATATCTCCACTATGATTAGCTAAAGAAACTTAAGCTCCAATTGGTCTTCTTTTTTATCATATATATGCCCTCTCCTCCTAACATCAGATAGTGCGACGAAAAGGGCCCGCCATGTTCAAATTGCGTCACCAGAGAACTTCGCTGCACTTACTTGAACACTCCCGCAGCACGCAGCATAGCCAGTTCTTCATCTGCAAGTCCAAACTCCATACATCCCGGACAGGGCCAGACCTCGGATGGAGCCGGTCATCCCTTTGCTGGCGCAGCCACTAATGTTCCATTTGCCTATTCTCGCAAGCGGGAATTAGAGCTGATACATAAATTCTCCACTGATACATATCAGAGCTTTTGCAATAAAGAATCAGACCACTATGTATGGCAGATTGTCATGCCACGCAAAGCTCTAGAGCATGACTTTCTCATGAGTGGAATCCTAGCAGTAGCCTCCCTGCATATGGCCTCGGCTTTAGAACCACCAGAAGCTTTGTCATATATTGATACGGCCCTGGAATACCATAACCAAGGGCTTGCACCCTTCCGACACGCAATTACCAATCTAACCCCACTCAACTGTGACGCTGTATTTGCCCATTCTGTCATCACCATCATGATCTGCATCGCTCTTCCCCGTTTACCAGGCTCCAGGGGTGAAAACTCTAGCATGACCGAGAACCTCATATTTGTATTTGAGTTACTAAAAGGCGTCGCCAAGATTTTCGCTATCACGCGGTCCTGGCTGGAGAATAATTTATTTGCTTCAAAGAACGGCTTCTTTGAGAAATCTGGAACCCCGCTGGATGCTGGAACTGAGGCTGCTTTAACCCGTCTAGCCGATCTAAACGATACACTCCTGTCCAACATCGAGCCAGACCAACACAGCATCATCAAAGATGCCATCTCTCATCTTCGTCGCTGCTTTGCACGCTACGATCATGAACAGGATGCAGCGTCCGTCTTGTCTTGGCTTGCTGGCGTCGATAAGGAGTTTGTTCATGTCGTTTGTCGTCGCCAGCCGCTTGCTTTGCTTGTTCTCATGCATTGGGGTGTTTTACTCGCTGAGCTTGATGGAAAGACATGGTGGGCTCGGAAGTCCGGCTCCGCCCTCGTTTTCGAGATATTGGGTGCACTGCAGGCGGGTGATGCCCGGTGGGAGGAGGCGGTGTTATGGCCGAAACAGAAACTGGGTCTTTAAGGGGGGCCGCCAGGTACGGGTCAAAAGCTATTTCTCCTTTCTTGGAATGGGTAGCAGTGCTCATTTTGGCGGAATATCCCATGGCAACTGCATTGATAGCAAAAACACACTTCACCTGGTAGAATCTCTCGAGTTTGTTCCTTCGCAGCTGGATTACATACAGAGAGCCCCATTCTTCTCGTCACCAGAGGGCTTCTTGAACTAAACCACGAGGCTGAAACTCCACCCCATGCCAGAACAGAGATCCACAATGATCTATAAACCATGGATTAGCTGACACTAGTCGCCATTCATTGAATATCCAGGAGTGATTACAATCAAAGGCTGGCCTGCAATGACGCGAGACTGATGCACATATCGGCAGCATTAGCAATTGCTGGCTCCGTATTACCTATATATGAGCCTATTTTGGTGCCTGAACCTATTTCAAGTTCGTTCTAAGCTGTTCATCTCCCTTGGTTCCATGTGTCTGGATATTGAACGACGCATGATGTAGAGGTCACGGTTATATGGACACCTTATCTTAACGGCCATATTGGGTGGATGAGCTCCGGTCGATTTTGTCCCTTTTTACGGTCCTCTCAGAGTCGAGACTAACAAGCAAAAGAGACTGCAGGGAAGCAGAGGCAATGGGAAAATAATTATCATTTTGATGAAACCAAGACAGGAAAATGCCGGCCTGCGGTGTGTGATGCGCATAATTCTAAGTTGCTCTGAATTGGATCCGATGTGTAAAGCTTGAATTAAAGCGGAGATTGAGCGAGCCGTAACCTTTGAAGGTATAATACCTATTGCGTGATGGTTAGAGCCTTTCCTCTATAGCCCAAATGCACGAGGATTCCTTCTCAGGCTCATGTCCGCTAAGGGATGTTCGAGGCGAGGCGGTGGGGAGAGTCCTGGAAGCTTAGCCTTTAGGGTTGAAGATCCGCCTCCGCGTCCCGGTTAATCTTAACCGTAGCGGACACCTGCTCTCTTGGCAGTGGGGGAAGTGCTGCGGAGGTGATGCGATGATAAGGAACTCTCAACGTATTTAAACACCTTCGTCTGACACATTTCATCTCAAAACAGACACACATCTGAACTCTTTGACACAGAGCAAATACCACGTTTGGACAACTTGTTTTATACATAGTCCCCTTTGCCACGTTGAATATTTGAATTCAAGCACAATGACTCTGACAATGCATCCATTCGATCCTCTGACACCCAGAGAGATCTCCAAGGTAGGCTTTTCCTATTCCCTAGATGATCATTGTTGACCGAGAGCAGGCCGCAGACATCACACGCTCTACATTGCCTGGAAAGAACCCCATCTTTCGTGTGATAACACTAAGGGAACCCCCAAAGCTGGACATGATTCCCTTTCTAGAAAAGGAACACTCTCTGCAGCCACTAGATGCACGTCCAACTCGGGTAGCTCGCGTACAGGTGGTTATTCGCAGCGAATCTAAGAACAGACTAATTGAGCTGCTGATCGATCTTGACCATGGGGCCGTTATCAAACAAGAACATCTCGCAGGAAAGCATTCTTATATTGACTCTGAATACATGAAGTTAGTTGAGCAAGCCTGCTTGGCCGATGCAAGAATCCAAGAGGAGATCAAAAAGCTCAGGCTGCCCACAGGAGCAACAGTCATTGTCGAACCTTGGGCGTACGCTACAGATGGTATGAATGACATGTCCGAGCGTTTAACAATGGTGAATATACTTCCTTTGTATTTAATGCCTGACTTAAAGCTTTGAGAACTAACAACTCCATGTTACAGTGTTGGTTCTATATGCGCTTGCTTGACAATCCTGATGCCAACTACTACGCCTACCCGCTGGATCTATGCGCAGAAGTCTCCGAACAGCTTCAGGTGACCAAGATATACCAGCTTCCGTCATCGTCAGACGAGCGTATCCACGACCACCCACAGCCATATGACCAGCGCAAGATTCATTCTACCGAGGCAAGCGAATACCACCCAAGCCTGCGACCACCACCGCGCAAAACCACCAAACCATACCAGGTGGTCCAGCCAGAAGGTCCCTCATTCAACGTCGAGGGTAACGTTGTGACCTGGGAGAAATGGCGCATGCATGTAGGGTTCAACTACCGCGAAGGCTTGACCCTGCATGATATCCGCTATGACGGCCGTAGTCTCTTCTACCGTCTATCTCTAGCCGAAATGTTCGTACCTTACGGAGACCCCCGCGCTCCATATCCTCGCAAGGCAGCCTTCGATCTAGGAAACGACGGTGCCGGCATCAACGCCAACAACTTGCGTCTAGGCTGTGACTGCTTAGGCTTAATCAAATATTTCGACGGCTGGCACAACACCAACTCAGGAGAACCACTGAAACTCCCTAACGTCATCTGCTGCCACGAACAAGACGATGGGATCCTCTGGAAACACACCAACTTCCGCACCCAGAACGCAGTAGTCACCCGCGCCCGCGTCTTAGTCCTCCAAACCATCATCACAGTCAGCAACTACGAATATATCTTCGCCTTCTACTTCGGCCAAGATGCCTCAATCCACTACGAAGTCCGTGCCACAGGCATCCTCTCCACCTGCCCCATCAACATCGCCGACAAAGTCCCCTACGGCACCATCGTCGCCCCAGGCGTCCTAGCCCCGTACCACCAACACCTCTTCTGCCTTCGCATCGACCCTGCCCTAGACGGTCATTCCAACTCCCTCCAAGTCGAAGAATCAATCCCCATGCCCCTAACCGACCCCGCAACCCCCAATCCCTTCGGGATCGGCTACACAACAGCCCACCAAACAATCGAACACGAATCAGGCCACGACCTCGACTTCACAAAAAACCGCACCTTCAAAATCATCAACGAACACTCCATAAACCCAATCACAGGTACCCCAATCGCCTTCAAACTCCTCCCCTGCTACTCCCAAATGCTCCTCGCGGACCCGACCTCCTACCACGCTAAACGATCCGAGTTCGCCTCCCACGCCGTCTGGGTCACCCGCTACCACGACGATGAACTTTTCCCTGCAGGCAGACATACCATGCAATCTGCCGGCGGCGAGGGAATTGCATCTGCCATTGAATCCCGCCGTGGGCAGTCTAGTTCAGACTCGAGTGTCCGTAATCAGGATATCGTGGTCTGGCATACCTTCGGGTCTACCCATAACCCCCGCATTGAGGACTGGCCTGTCATGCCTGTGGATAAGATGGTGGTTGGTTTGAAGCCAGTTAACTTCTTTACGGGGAACCCGGCGTTGGATGTGGCTGTTTCAACGCAGGAGCGGAATAAGAGTGTTCTTTTTGAGGAGGGTGGGAAGGCTTCGGGCAGGGGGGCTCGGTCTTGTAAAATGTAGATTCTTCTATCTTTTTTGTGTGGCGGGTGCGTCGAGTGTGTATTTTGTGGGGTGGTTTTGGTGAATTAGATAAATGGTTATTGTGCTTTATTGTGATACTTCGATCGGTTTTTGTTTTGACCTGGTTTCCCGGTTTGGCTTTGTTCGAGTTCTCGGGTATGACTGGGGATTTATATCGGTTTCAGGTACGAGGGATCTTTATTATTGGTATGCCCGAGTATATCAAGGGGCTTTGGGCAATTCACGATATAACCTCAGAAACCGTAATGCATCAACAGCTTCATTGCAAATATACATCCAACTATAGTGTCATGATATGTACTACGTAACATCAGTCAAGACAATAGAAGAACGAATCCAACTGCCACGGTCTATGGTGGGACTAAGAGCTCTTGTTCCCTCCGCCTCCGCACCAGCATCGTCCGTCACCTTCCCGCTCTACTTGGACCAAGATATCCATGCCCTTTTCTCGGAGGAAATCGACGGTCCGTTGGCGCACGTCTTCGAGGTCGGAGCCGCGGGACGCGATTACATGGATTACGCCCAGAACATTGGAGTTGGACTTTTCGTGTGCGTGGTCATGGTCATGGGAGTGAGAGTGGGAGTGGGAGTGGGAGTGGGAGTGGGAGTGGGAGTGGGAGTGGGAGTGGGAGTGGGAGTGGGAGTGAGGGTGGGAGTGAGAATGGGAATGAGAATGGGAGTGCGAGTGGCTGTGGTTATGATTGTGGCCATGATCGTGATCGTGATGGCTATGGCTGTGGCTGTGGCTGTGACCGTGACCATGACTATGGCCATGGCTGCAGCCGTGATCGTGATCTAATTTTGCCGTATCGTCGAGCCAGAACTTGGGAACTGTGTACCCTACAACACCCCGTAAGGTGCTCACGCCAGCTAGCGCCTCACGGACATTATACTCGACGTCGGCCGGAAGGGTGAGGAGCAATTTCTTGGCCGTGCTGCTGACTAGCGGCACTGCAGACGCAAAAATCAAGACAGCAATCATGCAGGAGGCAATGGGGTCGTACCCCGACCAGCCAGAGTAGTGTACGAGAATCGTCGATATCACAACGGCGACGGAACCAAGGGTGTCAGCGAGAATGTGGAGAAAGATCCCGTGCATGTTCTCATTATCATGTGAATGATCATGGCCATGGTCATGTCCGTGATGTGCATGGTCAAACGCCATGATGCCCACAAGATTCACGGCAAGTCCGGCAGCACTGACCACCAAGAGCTCTCCGATACGGTGCATCTGACTGCCCGATGATAGCCTCTCTACCGCTTCGTAGATGATCTCGATACTGATGATCCTAGAGCCAAAAGTCAGCAATACAATCCGATAATGAGCGGGTGGCCACTCACATGAGGAAAATGCCATTAGCAAACCCAGACAGTGTGTCTACTTTGCCATATCCATAGGGAAATCTTGCACTGGGTGGCCATTTACTCATAACGGCGGCGCAGAGGCCAACAACAAGAGCGAGACAGTCAAAGAACATATGGATGCTATCACTGAGGAGTCCCAATGAACCTGTGATAAATCCGTAGGAGAGCTGAACGAGCATAAACGCAAAATTAAGACTAGCAACGTTAGTCATAGTGAAGTATACGAGAAACAGCGGTCTTACGTCATAAAATAGAAAATGCGACGAGAGTCACTCTCCTTCAGAATGCTGTACAGTAGTGGATATGGTTCACTATAGTGAATGATGAGCTTCGTGATGTGTGACGCATTATCGTTGGAGTGAGTGTGGTGATGATGATGATGATTATGGGCTTGCATCACCGAGCGCAACTGTCTATCCTCAAACCTAGAGGCGAGAACCGCGATCCCAGCAAGGATACCACGGAAAAGAAAAACCACATAAACACCATCGCGCGGTGGTGGTGCACATAGCAGGGCGGCGCCACCAGTTGCAATGGCAAGACCAATCTTGTGCGGCGAGCGTAAGTTTACCGGTGCCACATACATTAAGCATGCTGCAAAACCACCACCAGCTGCGAATACATACATCATATCCGGAAAATGGAAAGATAAGCCCCCGACAACAGCCGTGCCAACTGCTAGGAGCAACCCAAGAAAAGCAGTAAGCAAGGGGTCGCTGGGCGAAACATCAAATGATTCCGTTCTCGAATGTTTCTCCTGGGATACTGCTGGGTCATAGGCAGGGCCAAGTGTGAAGGCCAAGAAAGGCGGGCGAATGACAAAAACCGAGACAAGCAATGATACATAGCCCAAAAAGGGGTCTGCGTCCCAAGACGTATTCATTCCCAAAAAGCTCGACACGACCACAGTCACGACGATACCAATGGTCAGTTTCTTTTGACTCAGCCGTCCTTTGATGTCTTGAGGATCATAGCCTCGTGCAATTGCCGGTACCCCGGACGCTATTGCCAGAGCAAGTACAAATGCGACAAGGAATCCCCCCACCTTGAGCGCTGCATAGATAGGTAGTGCAATTGAGCACATTTGCACAAAGGAAGCGGTAACATTTTTCGGATGGAGTTTGGGTAATGCGACTAGTGAAGCACTTCTATCCAGTTGGGCTACTCGAAGTAGTTGCCCTCCTCCCAATACGATCATTGTTATGGCGGTCAAGATACATGTCCTCAACAGAATGTGATCTAAATGCCCTGTGTCTGAAGATGCGATATTTTCACCATCAGTTGCCGGTTGCGAATCCGTCCATTGTGCATGGTGTGTATAATACCACGAAATGGCAATCCATGGCATAGCCATTAGGGCTCCGGCGAACATTTCATGACTAAATGGCCGTTAACTAGCGATACCAACACAGGATACGGACGTACTCACGTCCTCAATAGCTCGGGGTTTGACAAAGTGATAGGCGTATCTGGTACCAGCCCCGTTACGCTACCAGAATGGCTATGTTTCGATGTGTGTGAGTGAAGACCATTGGCGTGGTCGGACTTGCCCCACGGTTCGCCATGACTTGAAGAGTGTGAGTGTGAATGTTGGTGTCCATGCCACGAGCTAGATGCATTCCCGTTAACGTATGTCGGTCCAGTCAATGGCTGCGACGGTTGTTGAGTGGAAGCAGCATCAGAGGCGGAATAGGAGATCGGCCCCTGCGACCAGCGTTTGGAGCGTGAATGACCACGACTAGGAGTGGGCTTATAATGTCCCTGTGTCGATAATGCGGAAGCAATTGTATCCACACTGGACACAGGAGCGCCCGTTGACATGGTCTCGGTGTGCGACACCTGATTCGCAGAGAAATCGGTTTAGCGACGATCAAGCAGACAGGAGGCGGAGAGGTCGAGGTTGAGGAGGAGAGCAATCAAGGACTGGGGGTGTTACGGGAGCTTTAGCAGCTCAAAAAAGATATCCAACCGGGCGATTGAGGCAAGGGACGCTGCATAGCGCCAGGGATAACAAGCAGACTTGATGCAGAAGCAAGCTTGGTGAACAATGGGAGTGGCAATTGGGGGGACCTCCAGATGCGATCTGCAGGCGATAACAACGGGCCACGTGATCGTGCTCCTCGGTTTGTTATCTCCGCACCTCCAGATCAAGAACTACTCTGTTATGATGAAAACAGAAAAGATAAAATTAAAATAAATCAACTACGTACTAGTACAATGTCCAGGCTCAACTGGAAGTGGGAACCTCAATCCAGTCATTATCCAATAAGAAACTGTGCTGCTGATCCCCAATCTGGTAATCAACTGCATTGCAGGTCCATAATCTCTTGCCCTTGCAGCATAGCCGCGCGGTTGATCTGATGGAGTGTGGGGGAAGAGGACCGGGCCATGTTTACTCCGTCTAGCAACCGATCGTCATCCTTTACAGGATCAGAGCTCCTGCTGATCTTCCAAACATCTCACCAGCATACAGTGAGAACCCTCCATGGTCTCAGGATAGTCAATTGACCTCTCTTGCGCATTATGGTTGATATTCAATTTGTCTAATTCCCCCCATCCTTTAACCGCTCACCATGATTGAGTCCTTCATCAGCTTCGCTTTCTACATCTCCACCGCAGTCACCTTCTTCATACTTCTACTACCCTCACAATATACGCCGAAACGCTCGACAGCACAGGATGCCTCTACTGATCCCAAAACAACCGTACAGATCCTCGTCCTCGGAGACATCGGTCGCAGTCCGCGCATGCAGTATCATGCGCTGAGCATTGCCAAAGGGGGGGGTCGAGTAGAAATCATTGGTTATCATGGTATGGAGGGATTCCCCTTCACTATCACCTACTTCGCAAACGTTCTAACCCTCACCCGTAGAGTCAGAAGTTCATCCCGATATCTCTTCCGATCCCAGAATCTCAATCGTTGCACTTCCCCCACACCCAGCCTGTCTTCAAACCAGCAACAAACTTCTTTTCCTAGTATTTGGTCCATTGAAGGTCCTCTTCCAGGTTGCATGTTTGTGGTGGTCATTAGCATATCGCACACGACCAGTGAAGTGGCTCCTTGTTCAGGTTGGTCCTCGACGTCGCATAACTTCCAACGCAACCCACGCTCACCAGCGGCTCATATCGCATAGAACCCTCCATCTATTCCAACTCTAGCGGTCGCATCCCTAACCTGCTTTCTTCGTCAAACGAACCTTATAATCGATTGGCATAATTTCGGCTACTCCATCCTAGCGCTAAAGCTTGGAGATGGTCATCCTTTGGTCAAACTGTCGAAATGGTATGAGAGGTTTTTTGGAAGATACGCCACGGCACATTTGTGCGTCACAACAGTCATGGCGTCTGTCCTGAAGAAAGAGTTCCTACTGGAGGCACCTATCCTACCGCTGCATGATCGACCAGCCAACCATTTCCGACCTATACTCGATGATAACGTTCGACAGGAGTTTCTCTCATCCTTGCCGGCAGCTGCTTCCGTACGATCATTGATCAAGTCCGGGCCCCTTCGTGTTCTAGTCAGTTCAACGTCATGGACTGCGGACGAGGACTTTTCGTTGCTTATCGATGCCCTCTGTCGATACTCGGAGTTAGCAGCGACGACCATGCCGGAACTGCCCCAGGTGCTAGCCATCATAACGGGCAAGGGCCCACAGAAGGAAATGTATATCAAGCAAATCGCTGACCTGGAAAACGCGGGGAAACTCCAAAAAGTGACGATACGCACGGCTTGGCTGACCACCTCGGACTATGCACAACTCCTGGCGTCTGCGTCACTCGGCGTTAGTCTACACACAAGTAGTAGTGGTGTCGATCTGCCTATGAAGGTGGTTGATATGTTTGGCGCTGGTCTGCCAGTGGTTGGCTGGAACCGCTTCGAGGCGTGGCCGGAGTTAGTCACTGAAGGTGTTAACGGAAGAGGATTTGGGAGCTCCGATGAACTCGTAGAGGAGCTTGTTGACCTCTTTGGAGACACAAGTAAGCTTGACAAACTGCGCGTCGGAGCGCAGAAGGAAAGCACTCGTCGCTGGGATGACGAATGGAATCCAGTAGCCGGAAAGCTTCTAGGGCTGGTATAAAAAGTAGTTTGTACAATAAAAACACAAGTATAGAGAGAAAAAAGAAAGAAATTTTCACTGCTAGGCTTGGAATTTGCCGCTGCAGTATATACAGGTGTCGAATGCGTCCGACAGGGTTCGACAGGTATGTTCAAGTTCATCATGCACAAGGTCCTCACTGAGATATTCTGTTCCACAGCGCGAGCAGAATTTCGAAAGGCCCGGCTCCTGAATAGCCAGAAATGTCACACCGCACCGCACTATCGCTGGCAGTTAGCGCTTGTATCATCACAAGCCACGATCTCAATTGAGCGGTTACGTACCAAACAAATGGCCAGCCGCACACTGAGCTTCCGCGGCGGAGTACCAAGAGAGCCCTGCATCGCATATAGCACATTGTTCGAAGATCTGTTGGCCTGAACCCTCCAGCTGCTCTGCAGTTTTTGCGTCTATCGTACTTCCTGGCCCCGAGCATTTAGCTGTCTCATCAGACAAATCAACATCTACACTTGATGCTAGCCACTCCAGAGCATTTCGAGCCTGAGACAATATCCTGTCGTTCTGAGAGTCCACAATGGCGCAGCAAGCTGCTGCATAGAGCATTTTCCGACTCAATGTCAGCCTGCTATAGTCGCCATCTTCAACGAAGAGAATATATCCCAAAGCAGCTTCCCTTTGTCTACGCAAGGCATCCGGTGATCGATCTGGTAAGGGATAGGGGAAAGCCAGGTCATCAAATTCCGTAAGCTCTGCATTCGCGTGGGAGAAAACAAGCGTTGTCCGCTCTTCTGCAGAAGTCCGATATTCAACCGTGTCTCCTGGATGTAGTGTAAAAGCTGCCACAACAAGACCTTCATAGGACGCAAGACCCCAGGTTCTGCTGATGGTATATCCTCCAAGGTCACGGGCTATGTCAAACTGTTCGCGGACATTATCGAGTTGTTTCTTCCAAGGCGTTTCTAGGAGTCCATCGTTGCTTTGGATGCCAGAAAGTGTCACAGTCGCCGTGTATCCACCTACAGTGCCGAGATGAAGGACTGGTGTCTGCGATGCTTCGTCCAAAGCAACAGTCATAGCTGGTCTCCGTTAGTGACAGATACTCGTCGGGAGTAATCAAATCTCACCACTTGTCTGTTCCCAGTGCCTCGGGGAGTCAGTGCCTATATCACTTCCGGTAGGCTCGTAGAACGGTAGTTCTTTAACTTGGATACCCTTCTTTGCTGCTTTCTCCCCTTGATATGCTGCTCGAGTAAAGCATAGCACAATCATTCCAGCAAAGCTAGCTACGGCAAGGCCAATTTCAGAGGATCCATCCTGCATACCTATGAGTAAAAGCGGTCTCATTTGTTAGTGCAGACTTACTGTGTAAAGCCAATGCAGAGGCCCAGTCAAGTGGCAACTGTTCAGGAGACCACCGTACGAAGATGTGTTCTCTTCAGAGACACATCGGGCCTTGTACTTCAGTGGAGAGCGTGTCTGGTCATTATCCGATATCAAGGTTATGACATGTTTGACCATCTTGAGCTGGGTCCCCAATGTGATAGCAACATTCCCAATCGCAGAACAAACCCCATTACTCTCTTTGGTTGGCTGATAGATCCATGGGCCAGGTGACATGAAAGACACCCTGGCACGGTTCTTGAGGGCAGAGGAGAATATCGATCCCGGTTGAACATTTTGATTCTCTGTGTGCTCATGAAGTGAGGTAAGTGACAGGACTTCGAAAGAGTATAGGCTTGTGGAAGTCGGATCTGTGGATCTTCTAGCCTGCAAGAGAATCACATCATTGTCGTCATTGGTGACCGAGAGTAAATGCATGCCCCAGCGACTTTCAGGAGGTGGCACTGCGTAGCCTGTGGCATGCTGTTCCGCAATCGGAACTTTGGGAGGCGGACACCACGTAAAAGAACGGATATTGGACTTCCGTAACCTGAGCTCTTCATCATCAAGGGATTTGAAACACGAACTTAAACAGTCGTTGACGATAGCAACCCGTGTCCATCTCCCTTGAGGACTGATATCATAGAATGATAGAAGCAGACCGGAAGTCAACACTGCCAAAATACAGCGCCTATACTTGGCAAGTCCTGGGGGTGACCAGGCTAAACCGACGACAGTACTGATGGACTGCTCCGGCCCGATTGAAAAGTTTTCTCGCTTTTGTGGATGTATGATGGGCCATTCCCCGTTTGTGAAGACATTCATGCGAATGCGTGTCACATTCCAATTTTTGGTTGCGGCTTGGGAACCAGATCCGTTTCCTCCTTCCTTCTCTGTTGTATGCTTCGGTGTCTGTCTGTCATTAGCTCTGTTTACTGTGACATGGTCATTATTCTTTACGGTGCTTTGCTTCATTGACAAGCAAGGTAGGATTCGATGCACTGACTAATACTTGGACATATTCCCCTGCCGCTACAGCAATTTCACCATCTGCGGACCATGATATGCAGTTGAAACAGGAAGGGAAAAGCTGTAGTTCTAATGGACCTAGCATCATAGCACCAAGACGTTTCAAGGGCAACTGGTCGTATACTCTAGGATATAATCTTCAGATATAGACTGTATAGACTGAAGAGTACTACGGGTTATTCATGTGACGCTTTAGGTTAAGCGCGTAGAACATTTCGCGCGTCTTGGCAAGTGGCATGTTGTTTACCTATCACGTGGTGTTGCAACATCTACTCTGTACAAGTGCGTAACTAAAAGCGGCAATCCTGGAAAGCGCAGTTGCAAAGCAACTTGAAATAATCATCAACTTTGGGTCGCCTAATCCTATCTCGGTTCGCCTAAATATACATATGCAGGTTTTGGCTGGCCGGTTCTTTGTCCAGACCTATGCGGGTATAAACTCATCGCGGTTGTCGCTTTTCAAATCAGAAATAAAATCAAAAGAAAATGTCATATGCCGGTGCACAGGCCAAAACCACAGCATCACTCTAGTCAACCCGGTCCAGCTTCTGAACAACCATGGCACTAGCGGCGCCACCACCATTGCAGATTGCGGCCACACCATATTCACCAGGCTGCAACTGGTGGAGAAGAGTGACCAGGATACGGGATCCTGAGCTTCCAAGTGCATGTCCCAGAGAAATAGCTCCTCCCAGAGGGTTGACACGGGCGTTCTGCAATCCAAGAATCTAGAAGCACGTTAGACTCAGTAATGGCCGTCTTTTATGTGGTGGGTACTAACCTTCTCGTTTGCCTTGATAACGGCAGCAAATGCCTCATTAAACTCCCAGACGGCAACCTGATCCTTGGTGATACCAGCTCGCTCGAGGGCAATGGGAACTGCCTTAGCTGGGGCGACGGGGAAGTCCACAGGGTCAATAGCGGCATCCGCAGAAGACACGATACGCGCCAGAGACCGGTTACCCTGGCCAAACTCGCGAGCCAAGTCCTTGCTAGCCAGAACCAGAGCTGACGCCCCATCATTCATGGTGGAAGCATTTCCGGCAGTGACTGTGCCTGTGCCATCCCTTAAAAAGGCGGGCTTCAAGGCTTTCATCTTATCAATCCGCAGATTCTCATATCCTTCGTCACGTTCGATAATGGTCTCGCCCTTCTTACCCTTGACAGTGACGGGGGCAATTTCATCGGCGAACTTATTCTCGCTCCAGGCCTTCTGGGCCCGCTGGTAAGACTGAATCGCATATTGATCCTGGTCTTCTCTCGAGATCTCGTACTTCTTGGCTGTGGTTTCGGCGCAGATGCCCATATGGAACTTGTTATAGACATCCCACAGACCATCCTTGATTAGACCATCCTCCAATTTAATCTCTCCGAACGGTGGAAGCTGGCTGGAACGTGGGAGGTAGTAAGGGACACGAGACATATTCTCCATTCCTCCAGCAACTTGGGCGTCTGCCAGGCCAAGCTGGATATTCTGTGCAGCAAGTGCTACGGCCTTGAGACCCGATGCACACACTTTGTTTACCGTCATGGATTCCACTGTTGGCGACAAACCAGCGAAGATAGAAGCCTGGCGGGCTGGTGCCTGACCGACCGCTCCTTGGAGAACATTTCCCATGTATACATCGGTGATCTTCTCGACAGGGAGTCCGGACTTGGTCACAGCAGACTTGATCGCAACGGCGCCCAGCTCGGGGGCAGAGACTGACGCGAACGACCCATTAAACTAGTATAAACGGTGAGTTCACTTGCAAACGGCATAGGAAATAGTAGAGGGTCGAACCTTAGCAGTCGGAGTACGTGAAGCACTGAGGATATAGGCATCCTGGATCTCCTTGAGTGCCGGGGTTGCAGCGCTGAACTGTCTCTGCCACTGGCGAGATGCGGGGATAGCCGCCCTCTTAAAGAGACGAGTAGCTGAAGCTTGGATCGCCATTTTTCAATGCTAGTAGAATAAAAGAAAGAGAAAAGGGAGATGAAAGAGGAGACAGAGATAATAAGTACCTTGTCTCCGGATTCAGAATAGGTGTCCAAGTTCCAAGGTGCCTTCAACTTGCTTCTCCGCAAAGTAATCCGCCTCTAGCCGATGTAACTGCTGCTTCAACCGTGGGCGCGGGACCACCGCGCCGCTCATCCGCTTGGACCGAGGCTGTTTCGAAGCAAGAATTGATCACATGATATAAGGTCATGTGCCTTTGAGGGTTGGTATGCGCGTTACTCAATAAGGAAACTTCCCTGGATGGTCCGGGGCCGGGATATGAGTGCTTGGTACGGAGTATCACGGATGGATTCATGATCTTAGGTCTCCGATAAGGACCACACATACTGTGTAGTATCAATGCAGATTCAATGTCCCACAATTCCGCAGCTACTATCCCCTATAAAGTGCAGTAGTGGTTTAAGTGGCTTTCTGCCAGTCACGAAGTCATTCCTTCATCCAACCCATCTGCTCTATACGCCTTGTATGAAATTCCGTCTCGTCTATGAACCGTTCTGAGTAGTCCATGTTCAACCCAGGAAACGTTCGGTGGTAGCGTTGTTTTGATGGTGGGGTTTCGACTTCTACGTACGTACGAGCATAAATACCCACCACTTCGACTAGCGGAGGGATTACATATATCGGGTTCACGATAGGGTGTGTAGCTTCAGACAAATCATTTATGCTCATGTAACTATCGCAACTACGTAGTACTAGTTCCTGGGCATTAAAAGGGAAGGGAAATTAAATCCACATCATGTGTGTGATTTATCCCCGTGATTCCTTTGGGCGACGAGCGACGAATGTATATACCAAGAGAATAATAGAAGTCCAAACACTATACATTACAGTATTCTAGTTTTTAGCATATACATATTATGTAAATTGATAACATAACTCAATACTAAGCCATCTAATTCTCTATTTGGCGGTTAGTGTTAACTCATTGATGAGTTCCAAAGAGCTACATGATGGATACGCCGGAGACAAATATATATTTTGAACACTACATCAGTACGTAGATACAAAGGAGTTATTTGCTAAGGAATAATTACTACTAAGTTTACAACAACAATGAATGCTATGTTACAAAAATGAACATTTGTTCAATTAAATCATTTCCCAAGTTGGTTTCTCTTTTTACTCTATTGTCCAAGCTACAATAGTTATTACGTTGGTGGGTCAAATTTGGACCATACGCCATAGATATCAGCATCGAGCAACCTGACAGAGGACATAGCAAATATAGATTTGCTAAATTGAGATTTTCGGTCGATAGACAGAGACTCTCGTAATAAATCGTATAATAAGTGTTGAAAGGTAAGTATCGTTTGGGGGTTAGAGTATGAAGGATCATGATGATATATACATGGGTAAATTCCGGCCGTTAGCGTTGCAAAATCCATGTCGAGTTGACTTGGCTAAGACTCATTTGGTTTAGTCAGTAGGAGCTTCTCAATGACCAGTGGACCGGATCACGGGACAGAAGATTCCCTAGCACATATTAGTACATACCTTGTAGAGCGAGTATTCCGAGGAATCGGGATGAGAAAATCCCCGTCGAAAGATGAGGATGATACTAGGCCTGGAAAGAGAGAGAAGCAAAAAGCCAGTGAACCTTTTTTTTGATGGTTAAATGGGGGTAGAATGGAAGCCGTGGCAGTTTGCCGTTTATCGTAGGAACACTCCAAACAGCAAGCGGTCTGTAGTGGATCTGCACGCCTCCCCCCATTGTTACTCATCTTTCTTCTTTTCCCAAACCACATCCAGACCTTCTTCTCTCAAAACAACACTTGAGTCCGGTTTAGTATCTGAGATTCAAGATCTGAAGACTGCCTTTGTCTTCTGTACCACAATTTAGCCCCAGTGTTGGCAGTCCCCCTTGCCCGCTCCCATCCATACTCCGATCTCGTACCCCGCCGCAATGTCGACCTCTGCCCGTCGTCGTCTCATGCGCGACTTCAAGGTACGCATTTCTCGTAGAGCTCAGAATTCGTGGTTTATGTTTATGTTTCTCAATAAATTCATGTGTACTACTCGAATGATTGTTTTGACCAGGAGGCTCGGTTTCCTTCCCCACCCCGTCCAGTTCTCGTGAGCTAACCTCTTCCCATGCGCACAGCGTATGCAAACCGACCCTCCTGCCGGTGTCTCGGCCTCTCCGGTAGCTGACAATGTGATGACCTGGTAAGTGCACCGAGTTATTGATTTTGTTATTTATTGCCCTGGTTCCTGTGCTGACCCTGTTTCTTTAACTAGGAATGCCGTTATCATCGGCCCTGCTGATACTCCTTTTGAGGATGGCACATTCCGTCTTGTCATGCACTTTGAAGAACAGTACCCGAACAAGCCCCCTGGGGTTAAATTCATCAGCCAGATGTTCCATCCCAATGTATACGGCACGGGCGAACTGTGTCTGGATATTTTGCAAAATCGTTGGAGCCCAACATATGACGTGGCAGCCATTCTCACCAGTATTCAAAGGTACGTTCTCTGATCACTAGTGATGGTGAGCGATTGGCTCTAATCGATTTCCGCTTTTCTGCAGTCTGCTTAATGACCCAAACACATCATCACCTGCCAATGTCGAGGCATCCAATCTCTACAAAGACAACCGGAAGGAGTACATCAAGCGCGTGCGTGAGACTGTCGAGAAGAGCTGGGAAGACTAGGGGACCCTACATGTGATATTGGTTATTTCTCTTAATTGTTTTCTATTCCTTTCTCTCGGTATGATTTATCTGTGGGCGTTTATGACGAAACAAATATTGTCTGCTCATGTCAAAAGGTGACAGCATACTGTCAACGGTGGCGGACACGCCGTTGGCATGACTTGTCCTTGGAGGATTCACACGCCGTTTGATGACATGCACAGCGCGGGGTTTGGGCGCCTGGTACATATTCTCCCTTTGGTCTCTTTTTGTGGATAATCGCATATGTTTCAGTTGCGAGGTGCATAATGCATTAGCTTATCATGTTTTTCTGCCTCAATTTGGTCTTGCTGTCTATTAGTCTTTTCCTTCCCGCTCTGCTTCACTTTGAACTTAACCGATAGCGTCGTTTGCTTTCGTCTCCTGAGTCTTTTATGGAACCATTCTAAATGCTGCCCACATTTCATTAGTGAAAATTAAATAAACCTTATCATTAATTCCACCGCTGCAAATCGACATTTGCTGAAGGTACTAAACTCTTATTAAATGCGGGACAATTTGACCGACAAGATAGTCTTCAGCCGATGCCAAGAAGGAGACTAACGGCTCGTGTCGAAGCATTATTATTATTTAGTGTTATTATGATTTCCTTTACAACTTTACTCCTCTGATGAAACACAAAGAAACGAGATCGCACATCTCTTTGTTTCTTTCACGTCAATCTAACTAGTCCTGTCGCTGTGGTAGTATATTGCCCTTCCGGCTGAGGCAGGTCTTGTTTGAGAATTTTTTTCTTTTTCTTTTTCTTTTTTTTCTGGCCTCTGGGGGGTTTGAAGAGATCACGAGTCCCCTCACTAAATTACTCCCCACGCAAGTGGTGTCGTGCACGTGGACCCCTGACCCAAACAACAAATCGCCCACCGTACCTGAAGTCACCACCTTCTCGTGCAACTGATCTGAACGACATTTCCGATACTTCCCCCTTTCCGTGGGGCTCTCTTTCTCGTATCTTTCGTTTTATTCTGTCCCCCCCTAGAAGCTGTCGCCGGGTTTCTGGGTCAGAGTGAACATGGCGTGAGTTTTGTTGATTCACCGCTTCAACGCCTAGAGCGGCGGAGACTGACACTTTTATGTCTGGCTTGATAGGTCATCTGGCCCTAACTCCTCCAACACCTCTATCAAGGGTGCGCATATCCTCCCGGAGACTGATGTTTCTGTTTCGCGAGTCGTGTTACTGACCAGTTCTTTCGTAGTGGTTGCGAGGTTCCGACCGCAAAATAAAGTTGAATTGTCATCCGGAGGTGAACCCATTGTAGATTTCGAAAATGAGCAATCATGTCAGATCAATGTGCGTGGCCCCGGCTGATAATCCCTCCTTCGGAACCCTTCTTCTGGATGTCACTTTTGAAATTCCTAACCGATGTACAGTCCAGAGAAGGTACCGGCTCCTTCACCTTCGACCGGGTCTTCCCCATGGACTCGAAGCAAACAGACATCTTCGATTTCTCTATCCGACCCACCGTCGACGATATCTTGAATGGTTATAACGGAACGGTTTTTGCCTATGGTCAGACTGGTGCGGGTAAGTCATATACGATGATGGGATCCGATATCGACGACGATATCGGCAAAGGTATCATTCCCCGTATCGTCGAACAGATCTTCGCCAGCATCCTTACTAGTCCGAGTAATATCGAGTACACGGTGCGAGTCAGTTATATGGAAATCTATATGGAGCGTATTCGCGATCTGTTGGTGCCACAGAACGATAACCTTCCTGTGCACGAGGAAAAGTCCAGAGGTGTTTACGTCAAGGGCCTGCTGGAGGTCTATGTTTCTAGTGTTCAGGAAGTGTACGAGGTGATGCGCCGTGGTGGCACGGCACGAGCAGTCGCTGCGACCAACATGAATCAGGAGTCGTCTCGTTCCCATTCCATCTTCGTCATCACGGTTACGCAGAAGAATCTCGAGACTGGTTCTGCAAAGAGTGGCCAACTCTTCCTGGTCGATTTGGCCGGTAGTGAAAAGGTTGGAAAGACGGGTGCCAGTGGTCAGACACTCGAAGAGGCGAAGAAAATCAACAAGAGTCTGAGTGCTCTTGGTATGGTCATTAACGCGCTGACGGATGGCAAATCCACCCATATTCCGTATCGTGATTCGAAGCTCACTCGAATCCTGCAGGAGAGTTTGGGAGGTAACTCAAGAACCACCTTGATTATCAACTGCTCCCCGAGTAGCTACAACGATGCGGAAACCATTTCGACCTTGCGATTCGGTGTGCGAGCCAAGGCAATCAAGAACAAGGCGAAGGTTAATGCCGAACTGAGCCCCGCCGAACTGAAGCAGCTGCTACGCAAAGCGCAGAGCCAGGTGATCAACTTCGAGAGCTACATATCGGCACTGGAGACCGAGGTCCATGTATGGCGGAGTGGCGAGAGTGTTCCGAAGGATCGATGGACGCCAGGAAGGAATGACGTTGTCAGTGCGACGAAGGCCGAAGCTCGACCACGCCCTAGCACCCCATCTCGTCTTCAAGAGGCTCGATCGGAAACCCCTCGTCCCGACTCGAGAGTCGGCGATCGCTCGAGCACCCCTAGTCTTGTACTTGAGAAGGATGAGAGGGAGGAGTTCCTCAGGCGCGAGAATGAGCTGCAGGATCAGATCGCTGAAAAGGAGTCGCATATTGCCAATGTGGAAAGGGGCCTGCGTGAGGCACGGGAAGAGCTCCGGGCATTGAAGGAGAACTCAGCACGCTCGGGTAAGGACAACGAAAAGTTGAACACCGAGGTCAACGAGCTCCGAATGCAACTGGAGAAGGTATCGTATGAAAGCAAGGAGGCTGCCATCACTATGGATGGTCTTCGGGAGGCCAATTCGGAGTTAACGACCGAACTGGATGATGTCAAGCAGCAACTTCTCGACGTGCGAATGAAGGCCAAGGAGACCAGTGCTGCACTAGACGAGAAGGAGAAGAAAAAGGCGGAGAAGATGGCGAAGATGATGGCCGGATTTGACCTCGGAGGCAATGTATTCTCCGATAACGAGCGCAAACTGCAGGATCTCATCAACCGTGTTGATGCATTACACCAGGTTAGCGAAGCGGGCGAGACCATTGCGCCAGACGACCTCCTGGAGCTTCGCACGAGTTTGTCGGAGACCCAAGGTCTTATCCGGCAGGCCGAGTTGACTATGAATGATCGGGGCGAGCTGAGTGAGCTGCAGGACAGCCGTAGAATAGAAGTTGAGCAGAAGCTGGCCGACCTCGAGCGGGACTATGAGAAGCTTCTGGAACGCAACCTGGGAGAGGAGGATGTGGAGGAGATTCGGGAGAGATTAGAAAAGGTCTATGTTAC
The DNA here is from genome assembly GCF_009193445.1 of Aspergillus pseudotamarii. Taxonomy (NCBI): domain Eukaryota; kingdom Fungi; phylum Ascomycota; class Eurotiomycetes; order Eurotiales; family Aspergillaceae; genus Aspergillus; species Aspergillus pseudotamarii. The sequence continues at coordinate 169,119 of NW_022475077.1, read as the reverse complement.
CCGGAAAGACGCCGAAATGCAGGCAGCCTCGGAACTTCGCAAGGAGATTGCGCAGAAGGATGAAGAACTCAGCAAGCTGCGCCAGTCGCTTGCCGACTCGCAAACTCGCGTGTCGACGAACGGAGCCGCAGGCAAGAACCTACAGCAGCAGATTGCTGAATTTGATGCCATGAAGAAATCTCTCATGCGCGATCTGCAAAATCGCTGTGAGCGTGTCGTGGAACTGGAGATTTCTCTGGACGACGCCCGCGAGCAATACAACAATGTGCTGCGCTCTTCGAACAACCGCGCTCAGCAGAAGAAGATGGCATTCTTGGAGCGCAATCTTGAGCAATTGACCCACGTACAGCGGCAGCTGGTAGAACAGAACAGCAGCTTGAAGAAGGAAGTTGCTATTGCAGAGAGGAAACTGATCGCCCGAAACGAGCGCATCGCAAGCTTGGAGAGCCTGCTCCAGGAGAGCCAGGAGAAACTCACCCAGGCCAATCATCGGTATGGACTTATCTTATTTGCTTTCTGGATGCCACCGTGACTAACTACGATCCTCCCAACAGTTTTGAAGCTCAACTTACTGCTGTCAAAGAGAGACTCGAGGCTGCGAAGCAGGGCTCTACCAGGGGTCTTCCGAGTATGGATAGCGGCGGCACTTTTAGCTTTGGCGGCTCGAGAATTGCGAAGCCGCTCCGTGGCGGCGGCGGAGGATCCGAGAGCAGTGCTCCGGTTGCCGGAGTCCAGTCCCAGGAGACGGGAAAGCGCACCAGCTGGTTCTTTGATAGACGATGATCCACGATTTCTCTTTTGTTGTTTATTTTATCCTTTCGCCGAAGATATTTGAAGAACATTCTTGACACGCTGATATCCTACATTTTCATGTCTTCTCGTGCGATATATGCCGAGCATGTTGTGTGAATGAAGCTCCCTACTGTCTTATGATTTCCTTTTTCTCGTTTCTCTTTCTTTGTCCTCTTGTCTCTTCGTCTTCCCCGTTTGAGCCTTTGGTACATTAGAATGAGCACCCAGCCTGTGTCACCAGCGGCCTCTGGGTCTCGCCGATACCCTTGTACATGATGATAGAACGCATTACGGCAGAGTAGCTGTGAAGGACGGTGGAATAGGTTATACAATACAAAACGATCTTCTACTGCAAAAGACTGGTCACATACACTGTATACACTTATGTGCAGCTTGATTGCTAGCCTGCAGTCAGCGACTTAAAACGTCCCTACAGGGTCTGCTCTGTACCGGGTTATCCATCTATGTCCTGATTAGTTTCACTATATGCCGTCACTGCTACCTTACCTATCAAGCAAGCATATTTGGCCGGCACTGATTCTACCCTTGAAGGCTCTTTGCGATAAGAGAGATGCCTTCTGTTAAATGACATACACCACGACCCCATCCAATCTGTAATGGAATGTGCATGGCTACTTGGTGAAACACTCGCCCGCGCCGTACAAAGACATAAATTGTTGAAGCTTCTCTAATGGTATCAGAATAAATAGTTACAGATGCGTTCATTCTCAAGGCACGAGGAAGATAAATGCAACTACCGTTTCCAGCCCTCGATCTTCTTCCGCCGCTTCTCAAAGATTTGACCCACGGCTGCACCATCACCGCGCGGCCCCTCCTCTCCGTGCTTGCGTTTCCGACTCCTATCCAGCGCGCCACCACTTCCCTTAGCCCTGCGTGTAAGCCTTGAAATGCGGTCCGCACCTTCAGTAAGGCCTCTCCATTCTTCACCTCCATAAGTGTTCTTGGCGGCCTGGCCACCTCGTTTGGCTCGATCTTTTTTGCTCTCCTTTGCCAATCGAATGAAGTTGGTTTCTTCATAAGTTGTTCGTTCCACCTCGTGTTCTCTTTCCTTCTTGGACTTGGTGTGTCTGCCACCGTGAACGATCGTACTACCAATGCTAGGCTCCGCCATCGGTGCGGACGACATCTCGGCATTGACGAACTCATCGATAACGGTTGACCGGCGCGGACCACGCTCCCGGCGTTCTCTGGTTTCAGTGGTGGGAAGAGCTGTTGGCATGATCTTCGGTGGGCGATAGATGCCGTCGCTGGGGGCCTTCGTGGTGGACCTCTCTGCCCGCGCTTCCGGTTCGACTTTCTTCGCAAAGGCCGAGACGTTGGGTCGGTATGCCATCTCATCGATATCTTCCTGGTCTTCATCACTTCCTTCAGCGCTATCACTTTCACCATCGCTCGAGCCCTTCTCCGATGCCGATTCATCCTCGCTGCCAGAATACTCTGCTTCGGTTGCCTTGGTCTTCGCGGCTGTGCGTTCGGTTCTCTCCACATTCTCGGCGGCCTTGATCACTTTGTCTATTTGATACTTAAGTCGTCCCTCTAAAGGCCTCACACCGCGGTCCAGGTAAACCCGTAATTCTGCGAGCTTTTTAACGGTCTCCTCACGCAGAGACTGATCTGCTTCAGTTTCGCCATCACGATCCTTTGATAGTCCGCGCAATTGAAATAGCATCAGAAAAACAAGATTGTGTGTATAGGAGAGAAGTAAGTCGCTCTTGGTGTCTAGTAGTGATATACCATCTTGCGGAGGTTCGATCGACACTTCCGAGGGTGCGTCTCGCTTTTCCTTGGGGAGGGATGATCCGGCAGTAGTCAGACAGCCAGTAATGGTTTCCAATAGAGCAGAAATATTTTGCAAACCGGAGTTCTCCGGCTGTTGCGTAGCGGTCGCCATTGTGATGTGATGAGTGGCACTGGTTCGTTTCCACTTGTGATATGTAAACTGAAGATTTGCAAGGGAAATTTTTGGATTTCTTATCAACACGTGCCGATAGCCTCCTCGAGAGACCCATCACGTGTGCCAAGACCGATAGCTGGCCTCATCGCAACCGTCGAAGCCCGTTTTGCTCCATCATTTCCGCCCGAAAGGTCTAATCTCCGTTTAGCTCAACGCTTGACCTTCGAGGTAGCGGTTTTCCCTTGAATAATCGCCGTACCCGCCCAATGAGCCACTGAAAGATTTTTCCTGGAGTGGCAACTGTAGACTTGTATGTCAGTCAAATGCATTTCTAGAACAACATAGTATCCCAGAGCGGCGACAGACGAGCTAATCTTTACGCTTTGTTATTGTACAGAGACGCCCACAATGGCGTTCAGCAAACGAACGCTTTCCATATATTCTCTTCTTCTTGCGGCACCCTCTCTCACCACGGCCTTCTACCTACCGGGTGTAGCACCCACCTCGTACGATGAAGGACAATCAGTGCCGCTATATGTCAACCATCTCACTCCGGGGCTTGCGCAACAGGATGAGCAACTCCATTCCGTGTTTTCCTACGACTACTATCACCCCGCGTTTCATTTCTGCGCCCCTGAAAATGGACCCAAGTATATACGTGAGTCGCTAGGGAGCATTTTGTTCGGCGATCGGATTCAATCGTCGCCCTTCGAGCTCTTTATGGGCAAGAACGAAACGTGCAAAGCTGTCTGCAAGGAGGAGGCCAAGTTCGATTCCCGTAGCGCCAAATTTACCAATCGGAGGATTGTGCAAGGATACAACTTGAATTGGCTCGTGGATGGACTCCCCGGCGCCCAGATCAACGTGGAATCCGTCACCGAGGCTAAATTTTACAATCCGGGCTTTGCGCTGGGATCATTGAATGACAATGGACAGGCGGTCTTGAACAACCACTTCGATATCTTTATTGAGTATCATGCAGTAGGGTACGGAGCCAAGGACAAGTATCGGGTTGTCGGCGTGCTAGTTCAGCCCGACTCCCGCGGGAATTCCAAGGTTCAGGGTGACGGGACCGTGGACTGTGGATCCAGTGATGTCCCGGTTATTCTGGATGAGGATAGTGAGACTGGCGTCACTTGGACGTACAGCGTGTACTGGCGTGAATCATCTACGCCCTGGGCTACCCGCTGGGATAAGTATCTGCATGTCTACGATCCGAAAATCCACTGGTTCTCTTTGATCAACTCCGCAGTCTTTGTGGTTTTCCTGGTCGGCATGGTGAGCATGATCTTGATCAGGGCTCTCCGGAAGGACATCGCCCGGTATAATCGGCTGGATATGATCAACCTAGAGGATTTGGATGGAACGTCGGCCGCTGTGGAAGATGGTATCCAAGAGGATTCTGGCTGGAAGTTAGTACATGGCGATGTTTTCCGATGCCCGAAATCTCCCCTCCTGTTGAGTGTCCTTGTTGGAAATGGCGCACAGCTTTTCATGATGACGGGCGCGACAGTCCGTAAGTTTACCTGGTGGTGATGGCGAATTTCTTTATACTAATCGGCTGGTCTAGTTGTCGCTCTCTTTGGTCTTCTATCCCCAGCCAACCGTGGTTTCTTAGCCACAGCCACCCTTCTCATTTATACACTTTTCGGGTTTATCGGTGGCTATGTGTCCGCTCGAGTATACAAATCGTTCGGCGGAGAAGCTTGGAAGCGCAATATTGTTATGACCCCTGTCCTAGTTCCCGGTTTTATTTTCAGCACCTTCTTCTTGCTCAACCTGTTTGTATGGGCAAAAGGTTCCAGTGGGGCTGTGCCCTTCGGCACTATGCTAGCTCTCGTTGCGATTTGGTTCGTCATTAGCGTGCCGTTGAGTGTTGCGGGTAGCTGGCTCGGATTCAAGCAGCGTGTATGTTTGTTTTGCTTGTGATGCTTATGATATCCTGGACTGAGACGTGTCCATGCTGACCCTTTCCCTAGGCTGTGGAAGGACCCACGAAGACCAATCAGATTCCCCGCCAGGTCCCTCCCATGACTGGCAGTCTTCGGACCATCCCTTCGTTGCTGCTGACAGGTATTCTTCCCTTCGGGGCGATCTTTGTGGAGCTATACTTTATTATGACGTCGCTTTGGACCAACAAGATCTACTACATGTTTGGGTTCCTGTTCCTATGCTACGGGCTGATGATCCTCACAACTGCGGCTACGACGGTGCTCTTGGTGTACTTCCTGTTGTGCGCAGAGAATTACCGGTGGCAGTGGAGGGCTTTCGCTGGCGCCGGTATGACTGGCGGCTATGTCTTCCTCAACGCGCTGCTTTTCTGGGCAACCCGAGTGAGCTTTGGCGGTTTTACGGGTGCGGTGCTGTATGTCGGATACTCCGCACTGATTGGGTTCGTTGTTTTCATCTTGACTGGTAAGTTGCGGGCTATCTTTTCATGTTGGTTCCATCGCTGCTAACTAATTCATCTACAGGCTCGATCGGATTTTTCGCAAGTTGGGCATTTGTACAGCGCATCTATAGCTCCATTAAGGTGGACTAAAACGTTCTTGATGCTGTATTTCCTCAATTGACCGGACACCGCGCTTGGCGGCCTTGCCTCTTCACCTCTGCGCCGTACAAAATGATGGAGGCTCTTTTTCCTCCCCCCCAGTCTTGTTCCGAATATCCCCTGTATAACTTGCGCGCATTCGTATTTCATTTGCTAACTCCATCCGATGCATTGTCCATGACCTGTACATAGAGTATCCGAGAATGCTGTTTTCGTGTTTGGAAGATTGTTTGGCGCTAGTGGAGCGGGTGGGATTTGATAATTCATGTGCACGGACAAGGTCAACCGAACCGTATTGTATGATATACGAACGAAGTCATTGAACACAGTACCAAGTAGATATTTCCTGGGGTGCATATCGTAACTTAGCAAACTACGGCGTGGACCCCTAGTGCGTCAGCTCTCTTGCGTCTCTCCCTTGGCGGTCAAAGGTCTGGACCGGCGGCTCCCCCGGTGTTTAACGCCACTAATCACTCTTCTTTCCCCCCGGTTTCAATCTATTTTCCCATTTCCAAATCCCGCTGATCGGAAATCCCAATTGCTCCCCGTTTCCCTGGTTTACGTCAAATCTTTCGTGGTTGAAATCTTCACGGGTCTGGTTTGCCTCGTGCTTTCATCCGGTCTTTAATACTGTGAAACGATCCCTCCGGCCACGGGGCGCACGATCTTATCAATCCAAACCTCGTTTACCCCGCGATCTTCCGCAGCTGCATCTTGCACTCCCCTCCTCAGCGCATAATAGATCGGATCGACCTGTGAGATTAAGATCTCTACAAAAGCTCTTAAGTGATATTTTACAATAAATCTGGAGCAGTCTTGAGGCGCGTGTTGTGATCATGGGTAAATCGTAAGTGCGCGTGCTTCTCCGTTTTTGCGTACTCTTCACAGCCATGAAAACAATATGAACATTCAAGGCGGGATCTCCATGCGCAGTCCCTGTCTTTTCCTTGCTGAGAGCAACAGCCTTGGCGATCAAATTGTCTCGCTTGTCGTCACATTCTGCTTGTCCGGCTTTTCTTCCGCTCTTTCCTGCGATGCCGTGATTTCCCTCACTGGTTGGTCCGTGTGCGCTAACACCAATAACCGGTCAGTCAGTCGAAGCTTTCCCCCTCCCAGCTCGATGAGCTTCAGAAAGCTACCCATTTCGACAAAAAGGAACTGCAGCAATGGTATAAAGGTGCGCTGACACGTACCTCCCTATATGTCAAAAGATATTTGGGCTGACCGAGGCTTTCCGGTGTAGGGTTTTTGAAGGACTGCCCCTCGGGAACCTTGACCAAGGAAGAATTCCAGAAGATCTACCGACAATTCTTCCCCTTTGGCGATCCGTCATCATTCGCCAACTACGTATTCCGTGTCTTCGATTCGGATAATAGCGGGATGATCGATTTCAAGGAATTTATTTGTGCATTGTCGGTCACATCCCGGGGCAAAATGGAGGACAAGTTGGATTGGGCGTTTCAGCTGTATGACATCGATGGGGATGGTAAGATCACGTACGACGAGATGCTCGCTATCGTGGAGGCGATTTATAAGATGGTATGTCACCCGCTAGCATTGGAAGGAGTCTGTGACTGAGCGCTGACGGATGATTAGGTGGGCTCGATGGTGAAACTCCCCGAAGATGAGGACACCCCGGAGAAACGAGTTCGCAAGATTTTCCGGATGATGGACAAAGATGAGAATGGCAGCCTTGACATGGAGGAGTTTAAAGAGGGTAGCAAGCGCGACGAGACGATCGTGAGCGCCCTGTCTCTGTACGATGGACTGGTATGAGTGGGTGGTCGCATTTGTATGTTTCTTCTCCCATGACCTATAAACCTCTCCCTCTTCTCTTCTCTTTTCTTTTCTTTTTCTTTTTCGGCGAATCCGGCGTAGTCGGAAGTCTTGGTTTTTTCTTTTCTCCTTTTCTTAACTTAACCATTTCTGTCTTGTGTTTATTATTTTCTTTTAGGTCTTTTTGCGTCTAGGATTCCCATTATTGCCTGTCCCTGTACTTGTCTACCTGGTGCCCCGTATTGGTGGTATTCTGGTCGGATCGCTTCTCCTGTACACTTTCCCCCAGTCTCGATTGAATGTGCTATATCCTAGCCATATCTTTCGGGGGCATTTATCATGAAAATACCATAGGAAACGGTCTGTCTCGTTGGTCTCTTTGGATTTCATTGACAAATTTATGTCCTTTCAGTTTGCAGAAAAGAAAGCGCGAGATGGTTGATTGAGTCTATGCTTCTCCTGATATGGTGAGGGGATGGATTGACGATTATGTTGGCATGTTCGAACGTTTGGCGGGCATTTGCATGACTGAGCCTTCGCAATGTAGTTTTTAGAGTTGAGATGTTCCGAACCTAAGGTGTACAGAGATTCGGCATACATACAGAAAGATATATATATGTACATTTACCCCTACTCCGGGACGGTGGATACTTGAGATGTCCACACCTAGTCTCTTGTGTGGTCCTTTGCTACATGTGCTAGCTTAAGACGAAATGCTACCTGAGTAGGTAGTACTACCGCATTGGTTAATGAAAGAAATTATCTAGTACTAGCCAGGACTCTTACTAGGTAGTAGGTAGTACTAGTTAGCAGTCTCGTACTATTGGGTACTACTCTTTCCGGATTCGGCCCGATATGTCGCTGCTTTTTGCTCAGGGACCACTCCCTGCCTACTTCCAGCCATGTATAAAAATACACAGCTTCTGAAAGCTCTCGAGTTTATACACAGTGCCGGCATGTGTCACGGTGGTAAGAAAGCTCTCCCTTCTAACTGTATTCCCCCCAGTTAGGGAAAGTGGTTCTTACATAGTATTAGATATAAGCGGTCGAAACATGGCATTTAGTTGCAGTACTCTATCCTACGCAACGGAAAACGAACTTTTTGAAGTTCTTGGACCCAGAAATCGAGCCGCTGGTCCCTGTTGATGGCGCACCTTTGCAAATTGGATTGCCAACTCAGCTAGTTGAGGCAGCAGAGTGGGTCGAGTGGGTAGATGAAGACGACAAAGAAATTCGTCTGCTTGATGTTGGAGAGAGCTTTCTTCAAGGGGAGGAACCTGAAGTGTTGGCTCAGCCAGGAACATCGAGATAATCTTCACAGGCAGTTTTGATTATCGCGTCGATTTGTGGCGCGCAGGGTGCATGGTAAGTGTATTCCTCTAATAATTTACAACCACCACCTCTGCTAAAACATAAGATACAGATTTATTCGTTCATATTCAACAACATATCCATTCTGGTATCTTGGAGAGGACGAAGTTTTAGTCTTCCAAATGATTGGCTTTGTGAGAGTCTACCAACCGAGTGGCACACCTTATGGACGGTGTTTCTAATGCTGCTTGAAAGATTTGCGATCTGTCCGAGCTAGAACGAAAATTCGCCGATGAAGTGCGACATCCAAAACTAGCCCCTCTTCTTTCAGGTTATTCAAAGATTGATGCGATTCCTCCCAGGTGCTCGCATCACTGTAGACCAGGCGCTTAATGCATTGAGCAGGACTGAAACGCAACTGGCACAATAAGACTCTCTCCTTTCGATTCGTACGCCGTTAGTATTTTATTTTTGAACACTGAGTTCTTATGAACTAATGCGTTGAAAAAAAGTGAAACAAAAAGGGCCAGCGAGGGACGTGACTAAATTTCCAATGAACTATGAACTATGAGAAAAAGGTGTGGGAGGCGTTGTTGTCCTGAAGAATATTATATTGGGCTTCATTTCTTAGTGTACTCTATTGATGGAACATCGATGGGAGGTTCCACTGCCCTAGTAGTGGTGGCTCTTTCCCGGCCCACAGTGTCAACTCCACCCTTTCACATTATTATTCTCTTTTGTTCCCCGGCAATTTCCCCCGAAACCTCCAGCCGATGACTCCATTCTGAAAGAAACTACTGCGTCAGTCGTTTGAGACTAACGCTTTGCTCCATGCCGAACGGGTCCGGATACGAGAACGAAGGCGCTCTGCTTCATTCCTGCGCCAATGGTTCGAGTGCCACGCGGTTGTCGTGGCTGCATTGACGCCCACCTTAAGGTCCGTGTAGCCTGTTCCTACCAATGCTTGTTTCCCCCCTGCGCATTCACTGTTGCCTAAGTGTGATGTATAATGAACATGCTTTTCCCGCACCAATCAATTTTCCTCTGAATGTTGTGCGGTGACCGCATTCCTTTCCAAATCGCCCCCAGTGGCACTATCCCACTTGGCCCCCTTCAAAACCAGCACAGATCACAGATGCCGAGATCCCGATCTATCGTCTCGATCTAGATTATGGCCCTTGCAGAGAAGTGGAGCCCGGCGTCAATTCATTGATTGATTTCTGGATACCAGCCAATGATGCCCGATACCTTGATCCTGCCGATGATAACGCTAACCCCCCACGACAGTGCGATGGCAGGAACCCTTGCGCACGATGTAAAAGCCTCAACACACCCTGTTTGCGCCAAATCAGAGCGATCGAGTTCCGCGACCAAGGCCCCGCCTTGCGACAGAAATATCGGTCGACGTCGTCGCAGCCCTCGCGCCTCTCACCAGTCTTGGATCGTGAAGGTGACCCTCCCTTGAGGTCGACCCGGTCCAATATCCAATATCTGCCGGTTGCCTTTCCGATCAACGAAACGGTATCGCATTCGCTGTCCGTTACCGCCGCCTCATCCCTGCAGACCCAGGTATTTACCAACTTCGTCCTATCAGCCTTCCCCTGCTATTTCAAATGCACCGAGACCCAAGTGCCGGTAAATTGGGTGGAATATGTCGAAAATCGGAGAGGGACTAATTCATGTTTCGATTGGGCTCTCCGCGCTTGCACTACCTCCTATGCAGGTGCTGTGCACAATGACCAGCGACTTCTGAAAGAAGCTCGGGTGATGTATATTCAGTCCTTACGGTGCCTGGGCGGGTTGTTGTCCGACGTCTCCACAGCCAAATCGGACGAGGCCTTGGCGACGGCGATCACCCTCGCGGTTTATGAGAAGCACCACTGTACTGATGCAGACTCGTGGCTAAAACATGCGTCAGGGATCCGGACCCTGATGAAGCTTCGGGGTCCGGCGGCTCATCTTCATGGGTTTGGTTGTGCCATGTACGTCGCTTATCGAGGCTTCTTAGTCACAGCGGCCCTGATATCTGGGGAAGAATGCTTTCTGCAGGAGCCTGAGTGGCAGGCCCTCAATGAAGAAATTGCCGCGAACAATGCCAAGCTACCCGATTCATCCTTGTATACGGATGTTGTGGAGCGTGGCTTCCTCGAGGTCCTGAAGATACCCGGGCATGTAAAGCAAGTGCGCAAGTTGCTCTCCCTTTCCTTAGAGGAGAGGGCTAGGCGTCAGCCGGACGTCTTGCGTAGCGTTCAGGCCGCCCGCGCGGCGCTTCGAGGGATTAACACGGAGTTTGGTATCTCGGTGTCAATGCGTCGTACTGGTCAAGATGCTCGACAGAGCTTCATCGGCCCGTCTCCACATTTCTTTCTCGACGGCTACTCGACACTTTTCGCGAGTGGTGTTCGCTCGGGCCTGCTGATCCTCAACCAGCTGGTCCTTGCCATGGATCCGACACAGCGAACCTCGCTCGAGTTAGAATGTCCACTTCTTTCGGGGGATAGTTGTTCGAGCCCAGCCAGCTCCGAAGGTTCTGTGATACGTCCTTTAACACCACCGGACTCGCCACATACGCCGCAGCTAGTAGTAGAGTCCTTGATCACACCCACGTACAGAAAACCGCCTACGACAGACTGGATGGATCACATTGCAGGGACGATGGGTATGGACGGAGTACGGGTGAGTTTGCTTGAATAACCTTGACAATTGACGGCGTTGAGTTTCTATGAGTCTGGAGTTTAGTTGCTTGAAACTGGACCTGGTGTTGTCTCTTCTTGATACCCCTACAAGTAGATAGAAATGTGAATATTGATGATATGTATTGCTGTACTTTGCGGCAGTCACTACTTTGGGAAACGCCCCTTCTGGATCCTGCTCATGAAGCGTCTCTTTCCGTGACTACGCTGTTTAGTGTGTCATTCTTCAAACTTGTTCAACCCCACAAGATGTGAAGAATCAATCCTTGCAATGGCAGGTTGCCCAGTCGTCTTTTGGTTCTACTTCACTATGTTGGAGACAAAGTCATCATCAAACACTGATCTCCACTGGGACTCTCAGGTCGCATAGTGTCAAATCATTAGCCGGGCCAAGTTCACTTCCAAATCATCGGCACGGGTCACTCCAGCTAGGGTCCGATGGCGTTGACCACCTACACGTGCACCACATTCGGGACAGGTGGAGATTTCCATAGCACCACCGCAGTCTCCGATGGTGAAAGGATGATTATTCTCGCAACGATACCAATGTCCGGTGCCTCTAAATTCCCGCGCCATAGCAGCGACAACCGCCATTCTTTCTTCACTGGTCACGGGTGTGTAAAACGTACCGCCGCGGAGCATCTTCAAAGTGCCCTCGATTTCGTCAGAAAGTCCACGCACCTGCCCAGGGTGCGCCGTACACAGCTTTTGGGCTCGGTCAATGCACTCATTACCCTCTTCCAGAAGGTCCTCTACCCGTGTTGGCTGGCCGCTGCTCTGGCTCTCTAGGGCACACAGTTGAGCGCGGAATAGATATCCCTCGACCTGGTGCAATACGCGCTGTGAGTTGACAGCCATGGCCGTCAGCTTTTCGCCTTCCTTTCGGTTTGCCTGAAGGTCAAGGTGTAGAACACATTTGTTGGACTTGCCAGGAGTTTGTTTATACAAAGAGAGGAAGTCCCCAATCAATGCTGTGTCGAGGCGAAGCAATAGAGAAGCTGCTTGAACGCAGCCTTTCGTCTGAAGTACATTCTCGTCAAATTCAAATTGCCCGGTTTTTCGTTTGCGACGACGGGCGTCTTCCACCATGTTGCGTACTTGGTTGAATGGCTGCTCCTCCACCTTGACTTTGTTATAGTATTCTGTAACCTGATGCCGCAAGAGGATTAAATCTTTCCACCTTGTCGTATCATACTTCCCGAGCTGCTGGTGCATCAATCGGATTTGGTGGTCTGGTGGCCCTTGAACCTTGAGAGTAAGTTCATTTTGGAATGCTTTTGCTACCGCCGTCCCTTTGTGCTGTGGCAGCTGAGCCACAAATTGGGCAAGTTTCTGAGCCATCGGTACGTACTGCTGATTTACGTACAGAATGAATTTCTTCGTCGCTTCGTCCAACAAGGCACGCCTCACGAGTCTCCCATATCGGGATATACTTCTCAACGAACCTCGACAGGTGGCACAGTTCCGAATGTCCGAGATGGAGAACGGCTCGGATGATTTGGAGATTGAGATCGGCTTTCCCATTTCATCAACCACATAGTGTTTCCCAAGATCCATTTGAGCGTCCATGTTTTCCACAGTTAGAAAATGTCCACATGGGGGAAATATGCAAGGATTTTCGTCTAGGTCAATCTCTTTGTATGTCTGACCCAAGATGAAGTCCACAGATATATCCTTGATGTCGTCAGTCGCACATGTTTGACAGAATTTCTCCGCTGGACAAGGTTCACCACATAAGGACGGGCATTGGTGGCCGCAAGGTAGAAATTTCTCGCATCGTCGAGAGCATGGAATGTGATCACACGGAGCGGCGCAAGGCATGGAACACGCGCTATGCGGACAGACAGACAGGCATTTTGATACTGCACAAGGGGCACATGGCTCGGAACATTTTTGAGAACACCTGGAGTGAACACACTGGACATCACAGGGCGCTGTGCATGGCGGACACGGAGTCTCCCCGTGGCATTCTGCTGCACAGGTATGGGCACATGTGGAATAGAGACGGCCACACCTTTGCTTGCATGGCCCATGATCTGCCTTGGTTTCCTCATTTGTCTGAATCATACATTGGCTGCATTGACGCTTACAGTTATGGCCGCAGGGTAAAGCAGCATGACATTGGCGCGTGCATTTGTACTCGGGCTTGCTCACATCGATGTGACAGGCGATTGTTACTTCATGGTTGCAATAAGGAACATGCTTTTTGACAAACATTGGACATTTAACGAGGCTGAGATCTTGTGCTTGCCAACAAGGAAGACTGGCCATTGAGTGACCACAAGGGAGGACCCGGTCTGCATCAAATACTACGATGCCGCATCTCTTCGGACATGTGTCACCACAAAATTTGGGACAAGGGTGGGAACATCCTTTCTGTGGACGTGGGCATGGCTCTGGACAATAGACTGTCTGGTGAAGTATCTCTGAGTGGCATTTTTGCTTGCACGGGTGACCACACTGTAAACGCTTGCCGCATCGCAGACTGCAACCTCCTTCAGGCGAAAATTGCACGAAGTCGTCCGGCTGTGATACAGTGATGGGAGTAGAAGGGTGGCGGGGGCATTTGAGCTCTAAGCCTGTGCCAAAGTTATCATGTTCTTCAAAGATGCCAAGAACCTTATGCCACATGTCCACACCCCTTGAGGTTTCCGAGTTACCGATGATATACATTCCATGCTGTGCACGCGAAAGCAAAACATTGATGCGATTTGGTGTGCGGAGGAAGCCACATCGATTTTGATCGTTGCTTCTCACCAGAGAGATCACCACCACCTTTGCCTCCTCACCCTGGAAGTTGTCAATAGTCGCGACTCTCAGTGCCTGTAGGAGGGTAGATCTGGACACTGCGCTCGGCGGCGTCGGTCTTTCATCTTCTGTGAAGCCTGCCTTGTCAAGGTCGTCCTGGTCTCTTTCTCCAAGGGTGATTGTGAATGCTTGGCTTAGTGTACGCCTCATTCGGTGAAGCTGGCCAAGATATGGAGTCAGAACAGCTATGTCACCTGCTTGGTATGTTCCTTGGCGCAGCAGATGGTTTACCAAAGCCGATGTCAATTCAATTTCGTGATCGTTCCAGTGAGATGTTGCCATGGCATCCTGGATCGAAGGGTTGCCTTCAGGCCGTCGATGGTCAAGCCAGAAAAGCCTTTTCCTCATACCTGCAACCTCAGGATACTGACTAACTGAAGGTGCGTCCTGTAAGTTAGGGTACAATGTGTCTCGGACCAGCTGTGCGATTGAGGGATGCATCCGTCGTTGTGTTTCCAGTGTAGAAAATGGGAGCCTTATGTCAACGGCATCATCCGGTTCGACAAGCCGTTCGAATAGGGAGCGATCCAAGGAGTATTGTTGTCCTGTTCTGCTCTCTCGAGAAAGCCCGTAGTTCTGGATCTGAGGCCGAAGCTGCTGATGATCTCCGATCAGGATGACATGCTCGGCCGATGGTAAAAGTGAGGTGAGGAGATGAGCTTCTAGGACCTCGCCCGCCTCCTCGCACATGATCACTTTCGATTGTAGTCTGCGCAGCATGTTCAGATTGCGGGCCAAGCCAGTCGTCGTGACTCCTATTACATCCGCATTACGCAAGCATCGCAGATCTAGTTCGTCTCGGATCCTATCATAGGACGCTTTATTTTCCTGGTGCGATGCCAAGATCGAGCGAGCTTGAGTATGGAGATCTTGTCTACTTTCTCCGATCCAATGATTGTATAATATTCTGCGTTCCTTGGAAGTCATGTTGTCCAAATGAACCTGATGAAGGGCGTCCACCGCACGCGGCTGGCCCTTAGTTGCTGGACCCGATCTAAGCCACGTCTGTAGAAGGTGTTGACGGCGTCGATTAGAAGCCTTCTCAAAACCATCCTCCGCCTTGCCGAACAGTTGACTAAATTGGCGAGGATGGTTTCGCTTCAGATGGAACTGCAAGCTTCGATCGGTGCCTATTGCATCTAGTTTAAGTGCATCGAATCTGTTTTCGTAATCATCGAAGTTCACTTGCAGTTTCCACTGCTCCTCCTTTTCCAACCTTGTTTTGTCAATCTGTCGAACTACGGTTTTGAGATTGAGTGGCTGTAGTTTTTCTGACTTGGACTGCGAGCCGATACGGATGATTTGAGTCGTGATTTCATTGTCCAATAGGTCTTCTAGAAGCTGATCGAGAGCGTGATTCGTGTAGCAGACACATATGATAGGGCCAAGCTGTGGCTTTACTTTCGCCTTGTTAGCGAGCAGGACATTGATCAGAGCGACACCAGTATAGCTTTTGCCCGTGCCTGGTGGGCCTTGGATCAGTCCTATCTTTCGCTGGAGTGTATGGACAAGAGCCCGTGCTTGTGCATGATCAAGGGTAGACTTCTTTTGGAGCTTCTCCATGTCAAGGGGTTGCGACGGGCTCACTAGGAGGTCCGACCGGTCGTCCATGAGACAACGTAGGTTGAAACTAAACCCTGGCACCGCCGCATACTTGGGAGGCGGCATGTCCACTAGGCCTGTAAGCATCTCGTCTGGCGCGAGGAATTCGGACATCGGAAGGTCTGCAGCTTTCTTCATTGACTGAAGTGCCTTTAAGGTTGGTTGGAATGATGGCAAGAGAATCCCAGGAAACTCAATCAATGAGAGTGCGCGTCGGCCGTTGGGCGGCCGGTAACAATCTAGGATATACTGCCGATTCTCCTCAGTCGGTTCCACTAGCTCCATGGTCACAGATGCAACTCTCGCCTCCTTGAACAGCGAGGAGACCTTCCTTTGCCGCGGTTCTTGCCTCACATCCATTCTGGGACGCTCTGGCCCGGCGACGGTGCAAAAGATGGCGAATCCTCGGAGATCCGTGAGGCAAACGAGGGCGCTGGATTGTAGTCTTTTCGATAGCTCCCACCATTCTCTGCGGTGAGCCTCCGACACGGACCTGACATTCAACGGCTGTGCAAACTGGACAACAAACTGCAAGCCCATCAAACGATCGAAATCCAGCCCCCGTACCTGGACGTCCTGATAGACGTTGGTCCTGACTTGACTCTTCGGCGCATCTCTTGACCGGCGGGGCCTCAGCTCAGCATGACTAACGTCTCGAAGTTGGCCGATGGTGTCTTCCCTCAGCAGCCGAAAATTTCGGTCCAAGAGCCCGGCGAGACCGCCGATATGCCACTGTTGCGGGTCTTTCCCCGGGAGATATTCGGAACGCGGACTCATTATTTCCTGGAAAGTAGGCATGATTTTGATCCTGCAAATATCCGCATGATCGTTGTCGTGGCGACCGCCAGGCGGGTCTTTCGGAGTGACAAAGGCTACAGGAGATTTATGGGCTTGTCGAGGCATTGAGCTTCCCAGCAAAGGGGGTAGGGCGGATCCAATCTCCAACTGACGTTGTAATACTTCCAGGTGATGCCGCGGTCGGTCTAGTGACCCCGCAGTCTTCAGGGCGTGAAGGATCATGAAGAGGTCGTAAAATCGCCTCGCGACCGGCTTCAACGGCTCCTGGATGAACGCAGTCGAGTTCAGCTCAATAACCTTACAGAACACCAGGAGCGCTAGTTCTAGGTAAGTCGAGGTTGCATCTGAGTGAAGTTCAATGTCCAGCTGCACAACATCGGCCAGAAAATTCAGAAATGGCTCTGCACGATGCCCGGCTGGTCCGTAGATACAGTTGTAGATTTTCACCACAAACTCCTCCATCACTAACGACGCGAGAACTTTGTGATGGGTGATACTCTCGAGAAAGGGGAGGAACTGCTTTTGAAATACATCTCGTTTGGTGACATTTGGCATCAGAGAATAGTCACGCTGAATGAGTTCCTGGATTCGTTGCAGACCCCCCTCGTGGGAGAGGCATTGGATCACTTCTTGAGCCGTGCTGTCATCGTCCACTTCGATCAGCCTTCTGGCCGTTGCAAAGAACTGGCCCAGCTCTGCACCTAGGGGAGGGATCGCTAGTCGGCTCTTAGGGGCTTTTCGCTTCCAGGCGGCAAGGCCGTTGCTGTCGTTGGTTCTATGACTGGGTTGTTGTCTTCGCGCGCTCGATCTCGAGTTGTTTCCTTTGCCTGCAGGCTTTGACGGGCCGGCCTCATGGGAATATCGACAATTCTTGAACTTGCAGGACCCAGTTCGGGCAAAGTCAAAGCATATCCTGGCGCAATCTATTAGCGTCGTGTTGGACATATTTTCGTATGGATAGGGTTACTTTGCGGATCCCATTCTGCTGATCTCACAGCGGGGTCTCGTATACTTCGAGGGACGGTCGGACGTATCCGAGTCCGCATGAAAGGAACCCTTTTCTTTGGACGCAAGTGTAGATGGTGAGGAGGTCCCAGAGGAGGTTGGAAAATTAAGAGCTATATGCTATGTCTGGCCTGTCGACTACGGTCGCAGAATGTATGTGGAGGAGACACATCAACCACGAATATCTCCTTATTTTAATCGAAAATGGTTGAATGCCATGGGAGACCCAGTATATATTCACTGATGTACTTGAGATGTGTGAATATGCCATTGTGGCGTCACGCCGCCAGCCTTTCTCTCGGTATGACTCGATGATTCTCAGCCGTGGTCTCTCCACTCGAGCTGAAAGGACTGCCACATCATTTCGCATCAGCGGGGAGTTTACGGTCTTGAGTCAGTGAATCCCACTTGAGAATATTGATTGGCTGTCGGTTGCAGTATCTGTTTTTTTTCCAATTGGAGGCGCAGCTTCAGCCTTGCCGGTGAAATCATCAGCCAGCGGGAGTTGACGTGGTCCTGTCGCAGGCAGCGAAACTTGGAGGAGGCTGGCGCCTGTGCCACTGTTCTTTCCAATGAACATCGTTCAATCTATCAATATACAGTTAGATAATATCGTTATATACACAGGCACCCCAAGCCCAAGCCCAAGCCCCAAAATATACAACCCCCCTATCAAACCAACCTAAGAAGACGACCCAGAGCCAGACCCGATCGCTCTTTTCTTCCTCCCAATATCATAAATGATATTTCCACCCCTCAAAACCACTCCAGGGATCCACCCTTTCTCCTCCATCCACACAAAGGGCCACCACAGGAAAACCCCCAGCACACAGAACACCGTCGCGAACGCATGTATGGCCAATACAATCCAGTGCCCGATATGCGGGAGGACGAACTTGACAAATTCCGAGGTTTGATAGAGATCCTCTTGTTTGGTGATGTAGTAGAGTTGGCGGTGCCCGTTGGTGTGGGCGGTTAAAGGCGTTTTGTGATCTGGGTTGCCGTTGGCCACGACGTCGGCGTAGCTTACCCCTTCTTCTTGTTCTTTTTCTTCTTTGGGTTCGTGTGATTTTTCAGAGGACGCCATTGTAGACTGGGAAGAAGATAGATAACCATTCGGATTAGTAGTCAGCGATAACACAGTCGTCAGCGTCACAGGCGCCACGTGAAATGGAACAATCCAGATCGTGAAGATCTGGGACATGGTCACGTAGAGTTTTTGGTTATCGGAATCATATGCTGTATCCCATTAGCATCCATCATCAATCATATATCTTCTCTTATAGAGAATTGTATAACGGATTGATATGACGAGGGAAAAAGAACAACAAACCAATAGAATGAATCTTCATGTCAATGCGCGGCGACATCACTTTATACCACTGGTAGATCTTTTGCACCACCCAGCGGCTGCCTCGGAAATGCTGGATCCGGCAGAAAGGGTGGACGAAAGAGGCATCTGGGGTGAAGTATTTTTCGATGGTTTGCGCTTGTTGCGCCGGAGGGGATTGCGTGAGGTGCTGGATCACCGTGGGGATCTCGGAGACTGGGGGTTTCTTGGATGTTAGGTTTTGTTTGAATTGTACTAAGGAGGTTTGGGAAGGGGGTTTGGCATGTACCTGGATCTTCCATCGTGTGCTTTCTGGTATTTTATTTGTAAGGTTCTGAGGGATTGATGTTCACACGAGAGGACATGAAGATTGATGTCTTTATATGGACTATTTTTCTTTTCGATATCAAAACCGGGACCCGATGATGATGTCATTGCATGTGAAAGTCAATTGACTGCGATTTCCTGTTTGGGTGTTGTCACATGATATATCCATTGCAGTGAAGTCGATATGCGGTAATTCGGGTGGAAAAGGGAATTCATGTGTTCAATAGATGTATAAATAGATAACGTGAGTAATTATGAAGCAGTGTAATCGTGACATATAACTCGGCAGAAATACAAGGGGTGGTGTGACGATAAAGTTCGGAAAATTGCAGTGTGAGGAAGGTCACTGATTTGATCATTCCATTTTAAACTCCATCTAGACTCGAACGACCAACATTAGATTTTATGTGGACACGGCGACGATGTCAGGATGAGGGAAATTGTCGATAGGTCGTGGATTGGATCCTTAACTTTGCTGCACACCATCAGATGTCCGGAACCTGATCTCCGGAACACAACCGACTCCGGTTGTATCTCGACATATCAGCACTTCTTTGCAATGTTCTCCTACGATATATTCCAGAATGTTGTAACGGGATCGAGCTGGGAGCCTTAAAACGGAAATCCTTTGACTGCAACTGAGTTTATCAATATGTCCAAACTGCAGCAACGGAGGAAAAGGGAGAAAGATATCAATGACGCGATATCTTGGTCTGGTCGGTCGTTGACTGTACGGAGAGAGTCCCCTTACAATCTTGTGCGTTCATTTCTGGTAGATATTTCCCAATAACTCCATAACACAGACAATCTATGCTGGCATCTCCATTTCGCACCGCGACTACGGAGATAGTAGGGCCGCCATCGCCTTTCGAAATTCGGCATACCTATTCGACTATGTCGTATTTGATCTGCCTGCTGAGTCTTCCAACACACCTGCCCTTACCATTCGCAATCGGATCGTCTCCGAATTGCGGTCCTACAGTGAGAAACATAAGGAAAAGATCGTAGGTCTGGCCATGCCACTGTCCCTGGCCGACAAGTACCCATCTCTCTGTCCTCAGCTCTGGCGGGAACTAGATATCCTGCCTCTAGTTCTGGAACACAAAGAACGTGCAAGGGCGGATGCGGACCAGGGCGACTTGGCGACATTCTCATCGTGGAACATCAAAGAGCTGGATGAACAGGCGGACTCCATGGTTAGAAAGTGTATGCGGTATGTATACGTGAGAGGCCTAGATTTAAGGGTACACATCTGATCAGTCACAGGTCTTTCGGCGTGGGCCATGTCTTGCAGGGGGAAATTGGTCTCGGGAGCTTGGTAGGGGTTGACCGGAATTTTCGCGTGCGGTTGGCCGATTTGGAAGACTACCAGGAGACGGTGACCGCTCGGACATGGTCCATTGCTCAACATTATGCAGACGAACTCAAGCGACGGAATGTGAAAATTGCGTTCTTTAGCTTGTCCTCGCATGGGAGACCGGATATTCATACGAGGCACTCACTGGTGAGGCTCTTACATTACCTGGGGGTCAATGTTCAATGGTGAGGAGGCCTTCTAGATTCTGCAACTGTGGTAGCGGCTTAAACCCTGTGGTCTAGGTATGTCCCGAAGCCACGTCCAGGGATGAATAGCATTATTCGGAAGATGCAAGATACCCTAGAAGGATTAGGCACAAGGGATGATGCTATCACCATTGAGGAGGAAATGTGTATTCTGCAATGGGTTTATGAAAATGCCCGACGATACTGGCTCTGTGAAGATGATCCTTTGCAGGCTCGTTCCAAGGGCGGCGCAGACATTGTAGTCATCGACGACGTGCCCCTTACACCCGCAGCATTATTGTCGAAACAGGTCGATCCGGGACGACCAGTTATTTTTGAAAATCGACTTCAAGTCCAACTGAGCGCGTTGCAGGATGCGAAGAACTTTTCGACACGTCTGTGGGACTTTCTGCGGGAACGTCTCGAGCATGTGGATCTTGTAGTATCTCAGGCTCCGAAAGAGCTGGTACCGGATATCATGCCGCAGAACAAGGTTGGCTATATTCCCGTGTCAGTAGACCAGTAAGTCTCTCACTTTCTGAGAAGATGTTCCCGCATGCTAATGTGCTGTAGACTGGATGGACTCAATAAGAATATGAGCGACTTTGACATCACGTTTTATGGACGCGAGTTCAACTCCTTGTGTCGATCCTTCGAGACACCGACTTTGAACTATCCAGATGGTAGTTTATGTTCTTTTTTAAGATTCTTGATCGTCTTCCCCCCCCCCCCCCCCTTTTTTCCTTCTCCCTCGCAAGTCGCATGTAGACCTATTAGATAATTACGTTTGACTAACACATACATAAATGACCTGCAGAGCAATATATCCTCCACCTCTCACAATTCCGAAATCTCGACGAAACCATCACAGTCCTTAACGCCTACCAAAGGTTCCGCAGCCACTGCATGGACGCAGGGATGAACACTACTTTCCCCAAGCTCCTCATATATCATTACGGGCCGTCCCGCAGCTCCAAAAGTACCTTGATCTACGATGCCATCCTCTCCCATATCGAGACGGACATGCCGCGTCTCAGATCGTGCATCTATGTAATGCAAATCGGCCCGCCAGACCAACTCTGGAATACTCTTCTGACCAAAGCAAAAGTCGTCATTGAGCTATCCATGTGCGAAGGTATTCCCGCCATGCTGCTGGCCGCCGTGCAGAAGGGGAAACCCATAATCACTGTCAATGAAATGGGTCAGTTTTCCTTTACCAAGGGTGTTGATAATATACTGTTCTTTCAGAAGGGCGATGTGGACACCATCGCCAGGCTTTTGACAGATCTTTGGACTGATCCTCAGCTGAGCGAGTTGTTGCTACCGGGGCCGAGGAGGTTGAGGGATGAGTACACGACGGTTGGGAATGCGGTCAATTGGTTGTTCTTGGCGGCGGAAATGTCGCGAGAAGGTAATGCTGTGGAGCCGGAAGGGAAGAGTATCTTTGAGTTGGCTGGTCAGGGGCCTGGTTTGTGTATTTGAAATGGTATTGCCCAATGCTCGTTTTCCTGACCAACGCGTGGGATGAAGCCCTTTTTGATTCAATATTCACTACTTGACTTGTGTAATGGAGGGGATAGTATGTTAGCCATATGAAACTATCGAATATGATCCAGGCTAAATTGCTGACTATGTGGAATTTGGATACACAGCAAGTGCCACATCTATTTACTACCAAAATAGGAGAAGAACAGACACATAATTATACCTAGTATAGGAAATGTTCCTCCATTCGTAAACATATATAGAGAGAGAGAAAGACGAATAGATTATACCCGAATACAGCTCCCATTCGGGGCTCTTCTCGGGCCGTCAACGGCCGTTTAGTATAGCACTAAGCAACTCTCATCGACAATTGTGCCATACTCCGTAAATGTGCTCTATACTTATTGTGGATGCAGTAGAGGGTCTGAAAAAGCGGTGATCACTGATTATAGTAGGCTACTTCCCTTTCTGAGGCTTTATACTACCAATTATAAGATTAATCTAATAGTCTAAAAGTAGACTAATAGGCAGAAAGAATACAGTCTAGTAGATATGTTAATAGATATTGTGTTGTAACATGGAATTGACCAGTGGAAAATATTTATTGGGAAGGTATCTCGATTAGAGTTGCATGCGGGTCGGGTTTTAATATGTCTCCCCCCGCACCCGACCGAAAACCCGCTAGGTTTAGGCCTCCCCGACCCGTGGGCGGGTTCCCTGCCAAGAAAAACCCGCACGGGTTTTCCAGGTTCGGGGCGGGTTGGGATTCGGGACGGGTCTCGCGGGGAACCTGTGCCGCTCTAGATATTCACCCTATAGACTGGGTTTCATCCATTTACCCTATGAGCCGGTCCATGGAAATCATCGTCCAAATCATCAACGCCACAACCCTGGTCCTTACAAGCGATGACAAGCCACCTTTGCCCGTTCACCTGCTTAGCTGCCGCCTTTGCTGCACCCTGTTTTCTGCTCTTTCTGCCGCTTAGTGTCGTCCCTTCTTAGCATCGTCGTCTAGCGCCTTGTCTAACTCTTTCTGGTAGTCCTCTTGGGCCTTTCTCAGGTCCTTCTGCAAGTGTTCCATGTCTTTCCGCAGATCCTTCATTTTGTGATGAGAGGGGCCCTGCTGCATATGCTGGGAAACGCGGTTGATCTTGTCCTGAAGCTCTTCGACTTCCTCCTGTCTTTTCATCACAGACTTTTTATTGTGATGCAGCCGATTCAGTGGATAGAATTGACTCGGTGGATATGGGCCTTGCGGGGGATACTGTTGATATGGACCCGCTTGCGGATATGGCTGCGGAGGGAATTGCTGCGGGTAGGGACCGCCTTGGGGAGGAAGGTTCTGTTCATGCTGGTGCTTCTTGTAGGCGTCTTGAGCAATGGAACCGGCAATCGCACCACCGATGGTTCCGAGGAAGCCGTGGTTGGCCTTGTGGCCAGCGAAACCACCGACAGCGCCACCGGCAAGAGCACCGGCAAGACCACGCTCACCACCCTGGGCTTCACCAGGGGCGGTCTGCTGCTGCTGCCCGTTGTAAGACTGGGGGTATTGAAACTGCGGGTACTGATTCTGAGGCTCTGGGTACTGTTGCGGATATGATTGCTGATACCCTTGGGGAGGGCCCTGGGGAGGTGGAGGCCCAGAGTAGCCATACCCATTTTGGGAGGGAGTTCCATAGTACTCTGAATTCATTATTGCTAGCCGGGATCGAGAAGGTTCAAGGCTGAATTTTGAAAAGTAATGTAGTATGCTGAGTATTCTATCCCATTCCCCAGCAGGGGAGCAACGGCCTACAAATATGTAAATTTAAGAATCCCGTCTAGCCCTAAGTATCCACTACCCCTTAAGGAAGAGACTGCGAAGAAACGTCAGCCGGGATATGACGACAGCACAGACTCCACATAAATCTTCTGTCCCGCAGCGCGCATATTTATTTGGATATGATTGGCATTCATACTATGTTCTTGTTCGTCATTGGGTCACGTTTTAGCCCCCATGTATCAACACCCGACTCATTTTGGCCCCCATGTCTGGCTTGTGCCGCTGGTTCTTATGTATGGCTGTGCCTTTTTTTTT
This sequence comes from Aspergillus pseudotamarii, assembly GCF_009193445.1. Lineage (NCBI taxonomy): Eukaryota > Fungi > Ascomycota > Eurotiomycetes > Eurotiales > Aspergillaceae > Aspergillus > Aspergillus pseudotamarii. Next base: position 145,107 of record NW_022475077.1, on the reverse strand, counting down.
CTTTCTTTTTTTCTTTTTTTAATATATATTCGGGAATTCTGTTTAGATTACTTCTATTGGACAAGAGTCCTGAGTCCGGGCTCCGATGGATTACCTCTACGGGGTATCCACTCCATATTTAGAAACCCCAGCCACGTATACCCGTGTATATTTTTAACGAATAAGTTGCTCTGTTCGCCAAGGAGTCCTATATTTAGTCGGCTACATCAATTTAAGCTATCTTTATAATTTCCTCCTGCGTTGCTGTGGAGTAAACGTAGTTTATCAATTGATCAATACATCCAAAGCTGTGGAGGGAAGCCGGGATTCACTGGTCCGTTGGAGCTTATTTATCTTGGCTTGGTTTAAGGTTGTGCCCCTCCTCTTCTTACTTATATCAACCATCTCGTTTAAAGAGAGAAAATACTAGTACCGCTTCAATTGTATCGGACTCAAGTGGATGACTTTAGGATCGATGGATAGAACCTTGAAAATTTATTCGTCAGAAGGTTGTGCAACCGTTTTCTGTCGGCCTCCAGCCGTCGCAAGTAACTACGGAGACGCTGTTAGTAGAAAGGCGAGGTCGCTTGAGAGGAAGAATGTGTGCTCTCACTTCTCTGATATGGTAACTTCTCTCGCCCTCGGAGGAAACATATATTCATCGCTTTTATCTGCTTGAACACGGGAGCGACACGGATGTTCGCCCGAGCATTGACCTCACGTATGTGCATGACATCGGCAACACCTGCCGGCATTTAAGTGACTCTTCACCGTCGTCGGCATTGGGATCCGCTTACGCCACGAACAGTGTCCGTGTGCGTTTGTGTGTCTTCATGGCAATCCACCGATCTCCTGGGATGTACTTTTGTCGCGTATTTATTGAGAAGAAGCATATCACTAACTGCGTGCGGGGAAGAAAAGACGGGTGTTCGGCCCGCACTTGATTCGCCGACTCTCCTCTCGCTTTGGATTATCGTCGTTTATCACCGTAACCCCGCATCTTGATGTGAGGATGAATCACTGGAGGACCGGCGATTGGTAATATTATTTAAAGATGAAGTAGCGCCAGTCCTTGACTGAACACGCTTGCAGTCATACTCAAACCAGAATTGCTCTACAAAACCTGAACTACTGACACAATGGTACAGAATGGTATCCGCATTGCCATCGACAGAGGCGGAACATTCACAGATGCCTGGGCGGATATACCTGGCCGACCAGATCATGTCGTCCTCAAGATTCTCTCAGTCTCTCCGGACGAGTACGACGATGCCCCAACAGAATGTATCAGGCGGATTCTAGGAATGGCAAGCGGCGAGGAGATACCTAAGGGCTCTCTGCTTGATTTATCATCAGTTGAATCCATTCGAATGGGCACGACAGTGGCTACAAATGCGCTTCTCGAACGGAAGGGAGATCGCGTAGCCCTCATGGTAACCAAGGGCTTTCGCGATTCGCTCCTAATTGGTAACCAGGCTCGGCCCAACATATTTGACCTTTCAGTGCAACGGCTTAAGCAGCTCTATGAGACTGTGGTTGAGGTTGACGAACGCATCACGATTGAAGGATATAGCGAGGATCCCGAACCCAAACCCATCGATACCACGTCTGATCCCAATCTCGTCGTCGGTCTGACTGGCGAAGTAGTGAGGATCTTACGAACACCAGATCTGGATACCGTTCGCGTACAACTAGAGACGTTGCAATCACAAGGCTACCAAAATCTAGCCATTGGACTCATGCATGCATATACATACCCCGAGCACGAGCTTCAAATAGCGAAACTAGCCGAACAAATGGGCTTCAAAGTATCAGCGTCGTCAGTTCTGCAATCGATGGCCAAATTCGTCCCGCGAACCCAATCGGCCGTGGCTGATGCGTACCTCACTCCAATGACCGCGTCGTATCTCGAAGGCTTTCGGAAGGGGTTCAAGGGCCAGCTGGACGATGAGAACGCAAACAAGGTACTACTCAGTCAGTCGGATGGTGGCTTGGCAACCTGGAACAGTTTCTCGGGTCTCCGAGGAGTTCTAAGTGGCCCTGCAGGAGGTGTTGTGGGTTTGTCGAGAACATGTTATGATGCGGAGGAAGGCCGACCGGTGCTGGGATTCGACATGGGCGGAACGAGTACCGATGTGGCCCGGTATTCGGGCGCTCTTGAGCATATCTTTGAAAACACCATCGCGGAGGTTACCATTCAGACACCTCAGCTGGATATCAACACTGTCGCAGCCGGAGGTGGATCGATATTGACCTGGGAGACTGGTTTGCTAAAGGTTGGGCCACAGAGTGCCGGCGCAAATCCCGGTCCTGCATGCTATGGAAAAGGTGGTCCGTTGACCGTGACGGACGCCAACCTGCTGCTAGGGCGAATCATTCCGGAGTATTTTCCGAAGCCTCTCGATTTGGATATTGTCAAACAAAGGTTTGCCGATTTGACGGACGTCGTTAACAGAGACAAAGGAGGTGGAGATGCATTTACCTCAGAAACCCTGGCACTAGGCTTCTTGGCTATCGCGAATGCAACGATGACAAGACCCATCCGCAAGCTCAGCGAAGGCCGAGGGTACAGCGCCGCTAGCCATAACCTTGGCTGCTTCGGAGGTGCTGGGGGGCAACATGCTGTGTTTATTGCTCGAGATCTGGGGATCCAGAAAGCAATTATTCCCCGCTACTCAAGTATCTTGTCTGCGTACGGAATGGCTCTAGCCGATGTGGTAGTCGAGAATCAGGAGCCTGTGGCGTGGAAATTTGAGGAGGATACTCTGTCTAAGCTTCAGACACGGCTAGATTTAATATCTAAGAAAGGCGTAGAGGCCTTGAAACTCCAGGGGTTTGATGAGGAGTCTATCGTACATGAATGTTTCCTGAACATGAAATATCAAGGCAGCGATACCACTCTGATGATTCGTGAACCTGACCAACTTTCAGACTTTGGAGTGGCTTTCAATATGAGACATGCACAAGAATTTGGATTTTCGCAGTCTCGGGATATATTGATTGATGATATCCGCGTACGGAGTATTGGAAGATCTCGAGTTGTGGACACCTCGAGCCCGTTCAAGGAACTGAACAAGTTGGACGATCGCTCTACGGTTCAGCCACCTGCGCCGGCATTTACACGGAAAGTATTCTTTGACATACTTGGTTGGGTAGATACCAGCGTTTACACGCTCCCTCAGTTGAACCCCGGCACCCGGATCAATGGGCCGGCCATGATTATTGACGAGACTCAGACAATTGTGGTTGACCATGCAAGCAGAGCGACCATCTTGCCTGGGCATGTGGTTTTAGAAGTTGGAAGTGTGAATCAGGAGCAGCTTTCAACTAATGCTGTGGACCCCGTCCAGCTGAGTGTGTTCAGTCATCGGTTCATGACCGTGGCGGAGCAAATGGGCCACACAATGGAGAAAACCTCTATATCGGTTAATATCAAAGAGAGGTTGGATTATTCTTGCGCCATTTTCTCAGCCGACGGTGGGCTCGTGGCTAATGCCCCTCACATCCCAGGCCACCTTGGCTCCATGAGTACAGCAATCACCGCCCAGATTGAGCGACATCCACCGGGTGATCTGAGACCTGGCGATGTCATCATCAGTAACCACCCGGCTGCGGGTGGCACCCACTTACCCGATATTACGACCATTACACCCGTGTTCGACGACGATCAGAACCCATCGGCCATCTTGTTCTACGTGGCTAATCGCGGTCACCACGCCGACGTGGGTGGAATTGCACCGGGTTCTATGCCCCCCAATTCGACCGAGCTCTGGCAAGAGGGCGCGGCCATCGAGTCATTCAAACTGGTCAATCAAGGCGTCTTTGACGAGACTGGATTGATCAAACATCTGTACGAGATTCCCGGCACATTCCCGGGTTGCAGTGGCACCCGCACGTTGAGCGACAACATTGCCGACCTGCAGGCAGCTGTAGCGTCGAACCAAAAGGGCATCCAGCTGATCCAAGCTCTCATTAAAGAGTTTACCTGGCCAGTCGTCGAGTTCTACATGAAGGCAATCCAAGAGAATGCCGCACAGGCCGTGCGGGACCTACTTAAAGGCTTCGCCGAACGATACGAAGGCGGAATACTGGAAGCAGAGGAGAGGAACGACGACGGAATCCCGTTCCACCTGCGAGTGACAATCGACAAGGAGACGGGCAACACAATTTTCGATTTTACTGGGACTGGACCGGAGCATTCGGGAAATCTGAATTCCCCGCAAGCCTGCTTACATTCTGCGATCATGGTAGGGACCCACCGGTTAATAAATATCTGATCTTTGCTAATGAATTCTAGTACTGTCTCCGATCGATGATTTCTGCAGATATACCCCTCAACCAGGGTTGTCTAGCTCCAATTCAGGTAGTCTGCCCCGAGGGTACGATACTATCACCCTCTATCACTGCCGCAACGGTCGGATGCACCACCGAGACATCATCCAAGATCGCTGATCTCGTCCTCAAAGCCTTCCAAGCCGCCGCCGCTTCGCAAGGCACCATGAACAACCTGACATTTGGCTACGGAGGCACCGACCCAACCACAGGAGAGGTCGTCAAGGGGTTCGGATACTACGAAACCATAGCCGGCGGGGCGGGAGCAGGACCCGATTGGGAGGGTACCAGCGGAGTACACACCCATATTACCAACACCCGCATTACCGATCCCGAGATTCTAGAAAAGCGGTACCCAGTCATTCTCCACGAATTCTCGATTCGCAGGGGAAGTGGCGGAGCGGGTCTACATCGGGGAGGCGATGGATGCGTCCGTGATATGGAGTTCCGGATTCCTCTTCAGGTATCGATTCTCTCGGACCGACGAGTCACGGCACCCTATGGAATGGCGGGTGGAAAGGAGGGTAAGCGCGGTGAGAATATTTGGATTCGGAAAGATCCTGTTACGGGATCCACTCGGAAGGTTGCCCTTGGACCCAGGCAGACGGCTCAGTTTCGGCCGGGGGACCGTATTGTCATTTTGACGCCTGGGGGAGGTGGTTGGGGAGAGGAGTCTTCGAAGGATAAGCAGGAAGTTGGTCTACGACAGAAAATTACCAGTGGGGGTCAGGGTCTGCTGAAGACGCAAGGCAGTCTGTATGAGAGAAATGCGATTGCGATGGGGAATTAATAGGCATATCTACGATGCAGTACCCTGGTTGGTCGTGCAATTATATGGATTACATTAGAAAGTGAGATCTGGAAGATGTGTCACGGTAGTGGTAAATATGGTTCGGCACAGAAATTATTTGGAATCCGGGGAAATACATCCATGAAGACTAGGAAGTCAATTCCGAGTCTACAATGGCTTTATCATGGTGGACAGGGAGAAGATATACTACTAACTCATACTTCTAACCAATCATGTTTCTCCAGTCTTTCCATTATTTGATCTCATTGATCATGGATTTTAAAGTATCCGGGGCTTTCTGAACGGCCAATGGGGCCAGAGACAATGATAAGGAACTGCCGGGTTTCGGTAGTTGAATGGTTTACCTCATCTCCTTAGTTGAAGGTCAAGATAAGCAGTTTTGGCTTTCTGATTGGCCGGAGATAATCCTCCGTCTATCTTATCACGGTGTATCTCCGGAGTAGGAGGACTCGAAACCCTAATCCTCCCGAGCGGACGGTCTTGGGCTTCTCTCCCATGCTGTGGGAATGATAGTGGACTCCGCTAGATGACATGACTTATCGACTAAGCTATCGATCGTGGAAGGTATATGAATGGCTTGGGTGCGCCCTGGTTGTGCGCTATTCGAAAACCCTAAGGGATCATTCCGAGACAGACAATCATGGATAACATAAAATCACCGGAGGATCCAGTTGTGAAGCCACCAGTGGAGCTGGGAAAAGATGACCCGGAAACGCGTGTGGTCATCGGCGACTCGATTGACGCCTGCGCAGAGCGTGCGCTCGTCCGGAAATTCGATTTTCGCATTCTCCCTGTCCTGGCGATCATGTATCTGTTCAATAGCTTGGACAAATCTAATCTGGGAAATGCAAAGACTGCAGGTTTAGAGGGTATGAAAGGTCGACACACCGTGCGTGACTAACACCATGCTGATATCCTCTTTGCAGATACTTTGAACCTCAAGGGCGACCAATACAACATCATCCTCAGTATCTTCTTCGTCCCCTATGTCTTGACGGCGCCGTTTCTGGGCATCTTAGGAAAGATGTACGGGCCGAACCTTGTTTTGCCCTGCATGATGCTCACTTTTGGGCTGTGCACGGTCTTAGTGGTGGTTGTGTATAATTTTGGGGGCCTGATGGCAATCAGATGGTTTCTTGGCATGTCCGAGAGCGCCTTCTTTCCGCTGGTCATCTATTATTTGACAACGTGAGATACTATTCGGGTTCCCATTAAAAGGAATAAATGCTAACATGCAGGACAGATTTTATCGACGAGGTGAAATGGCCAGGCGTCTGGCGATCTTCTACGCCGCACAGAGCATTGCCTCAGCCTTCTCCGGTCTTCTCGCCTTCGGTGTTTTCCAAATCCACTCCGGTCCGCTGACCCCATGGCGTTACCTTTTCCTCATTGAAGGCCTGGCGACGGTTCTCTTCGCACTTTTCGTCTTCTGGTACCTACCCCGATCGGCATCCGAGGCGACCTTCCTCTCCGAAGCCGAGAAGGCACTAGCATTCACGCGCATGCAGCTCGACAGTTCCGCCGTCGTCAACGAGAAACTCAACCTTCGCGACGCATTCCGCATCTTTAAGCATCCCACCAGCTGGGCCATTGTGGGGATTCAGATCTGCCTCGGTGTCCCTCTGCAATCCGTACAGCTGTTCCTTCCACAGATTATTTCTAAACTCGGATACGGCACCGTAAAGACGAACCTATTCACCGTGGCCCCTAACGTGTCAGGCGCCGTTGTGCTCCTTATTCTTGCCTTCTGCAGTGACTGGACGCGATGGCGATTCCCATTCATCGCCCTCGGATTCTTGTTCACCTTCCTGGGCATGATCATCTATGTGGCGATTGACCCCGAACAGAATATCAACGTGGCCTACTTCGCCTCATTCATGATGACCTGGGGAACCTCCGCACCATCTGTGTTGTTGGATGTCTGGTACAACAACAACATCGCCAGCGAAGGGAAACGAGTCGTCCTGACTAGTATTGCTGTCCCACTTGCGAACTTGATGGGCGTGGTCAGTTCGAATATCTTCCGCAATCAGGATGCCCCGAAGTACCTGCCTGCGCTGATCACCACGGCCGCTTTCGGCGGAACGGGTATTGTCCTCACGCTTCTTCTTGGACTTTGGATGTTGATGGATAATAAGCGCCGGGATCGTGCACAAGGGGTTTCATTAAGGGCTCTGGATGTCCCGACCGAGAGGTTGGCCGAGGGTCCCAGTAGTCCGGACTTTAGATGGTTTTTATAAAAACCCCTTGTCACGATAGATCTTTATGAGTTAATGTCCTGTATATACCTTTAATACTTACCATGTTCGTTTAATCACATTCTCCTTCTCCCACTTTCGCTTTGATGCTATGGTTGGTAACGTTAAGCGAAAAAGTCTGGAATGTACAGACAGTCTATTTTATTATTTTTCGGTGGGATCGAATCTAGACCAGTCTTATTGCCTGGTGGCTTCTCCCCAACACGGTCGTATACTATCTCCGACTTGGGTTCCATAATCTCCGGCGGTCTTGCCGGGAATATGATCTTCATCCCCCTGATGGTGACATTCCGGTCGGATATGTCCGATGAATGCGTTCGTGTTGATTCATCTTAAGGGGGGATGGAGATCAGCAGAGTTAGGTTTATATTTGCGAGTCGGGATGACCGAGGGTGGAATGTGGTGGGGAAGAGGGAAGAGGGAAGAGGAAAGATGATGAATTTAATTCGATTAACTAGTTATTGGAGTGGATGACAAAAGGTTATTGTTGGCCTGAAGCCACGGGATTGGTGCCTGAGGTCGGTCAAGTCCGGTGTTCAGCCCTATAAGCAAATGTAACCCTTGGGTCTTTGCTCAGAGTACCAAAGAGAGGGCACTCACCCACATGGTCGACATTGCCATGTGGGACGGACTCGCCAGCAGTCCAAGAGTCATAATGACACGGCGGCGATCCATCCTCTACGGGAGATCGCAAATAAAAGCAAAGGTACAAATCCATGGCTGCTCGTGCCGGTGTCGACTGTTGCAGATACAGTATGTACATTCTTGTATCCCCAAAATGCCACCGAGTCTTGGCCCAAACTTAGACTGCATTAGGGTGTGACTAGTGCTGACGCCCGACTCCGCCCCGCTTGGCTCATTCGTTCAACCTGGTGCCCAGTTTCAGCCTCGGCTGGTAAACCCTTTCCTTTTTCTTTCTTCCCTTCAACTCCACTCCCCCGGTATAAACCATGTGTGCGTGCCGCAATCTCGGAAAGAGGAGATTCATGGAGAAGCCGCGACAACGGAACTTTACTAACAAGAGGTCGCGGACTGGATGCCGGACCTGTCGGTGAGTCCTACGAGTAAATGCCCCGCATGGCTGTTGGCTAGTTGTGACACTAACCATCGATCGCACGCAGGGCTCGCCATGTCAAATGTGATGAAGCCCCAGGAGCATGTGGAAACTGCACGTCGAGCGGTCGCTCCTGTGATGGCTACGACCTGCAACGGCTGCCACCGCCAGCAAGATCCAGCAGGAAGAAGACGCCCTGGACCCGGCTGCTCCCTGAGCTAGGCGGTGGCATTCGCTGGGTTACGAATACGGATGAGCGCCGCTGCTTCTCTTACTTCCAGTACTACACCATTCCGACCCTATCGGGGTTCTTCAATTCGGTGCTGTGGGAAAAGCTCGCCCTACAAATGAGCTATGCTGAACCCGCCGTGTACCATGCGGCCGTGGCGCTGAGCGCCATCCATCAGGACGTCGAGATGCACGGCATGCCCTTACCCGGACAGGAATTGGAGCTTTATAATACCTGGCATCGATTCACTCTGGAACAGGCCGGGCGATCATTCGCCATTCTCAACGAACGCCATTTCTCACAAGACCCGCGTTTGCGTGAAGTTATGCTGCTGTGTTGCCTTTTATTTGTACTGATGGAGCTTTTGCGCGGACGGTATGACGACGCCTTCCAACACCTCGAGGGTGGTCTGCGGATATTGAATGAGCTGAAGGCTCAGAGACAACTCGTCACCTGGGCCCCACATGAATCGCCGGTGGAAGAAGCTCTCGTCGCCGCATTCGCACAGTTGGACATTCAAGCCGCAAGCTTCAAGGTCGGTGGTCCAGTTCTACGTATCGAAAACGAGCTGGACGTCTCCACCATGGAGGAGGAGTATCTAGTATTTTACAATGTCCGTGAAGCGCGCCGTGCCATCGAGCCCCTCTTGAGTCGTGCCTTCGGCTTTCTCATGGACTGCTGGTCCAAGTCCGACAAAGAAATACTATGCAATTATAATTGGCTACAACAGGTACAACAAAAACTATTCTCCGAATTGAATCACTTCTCGGCACTATTCGACACCTTCTATAATCACTCATATACTCGACTGAGTCGAAAAGACCAACGAGGAGCAGATATGATCAACATCCTCCGACATACCACATCCCTCTCAATCCGAACGTCTCTCATCCGAGACGAAGTTTTACTGAGTCAATACCTGCCCGAGTACAAAGCGAACCTTGCCCTCATAGAAGCGGCAATGTACAAATTCCACGAACGTCCCAACTATACCCTCGACATGGGTGTCGTGCCCCCGTTATATATTATCTCGATAGGCTGTCCCGATTACGGGCTGCGCTGGAGGGCAATCGAGTTGCTTCGATCTTGGCCGCATCGTGAGGGGGTCTTTGATTCCAATTGGGCGGCTTTTATTGCAGAAGAGCATATTAAGATTGCACTGAGGTTGCAAGGATTTCACGCAGTTGATGGGATACCGGATTATGTAGGGGACAATGAGAGTCCGACGAGTTCTATGGGGTCTAAGGAGGATTCGAATACAGAGGGGAAATTGGAGAAGGGAAGATGGTCGACTTTGGGACAGGAAGAGTATTCCATTGAAAAGGGTCTGGAGAAAACGAAGTGCATGGAGGATTGGCCTTGCGTGCAGGCTCTGCTAGCTGCGAGGAGGCTATGTATGATGTGATGTTTGGGTATTTGTAGATAATTATATATAATCTGGCGATGATTTCTCAAAGCACATATACTGACGAAAAGGAAAAAACAGCAATAACATATGGCTACTCTCAGGTTTAGCCGTCTAATCACAAGTATTCGAAGCAGATATCAAGGTAGAAGACAAACAAAAGCTTCCTCCGCTCACTGTTGTGTTCGAAACAAACCTCCGGGATATCACCATCTCAGACCCAATGCGACGTAGTATTTGACTCCATTGTGCTTAAACCCTGGTCTTGAAACACGAATAGCAGATTAACAAGGATACAGTGAGTATTCACCCAAGCTGTTTCGACTCACTGCCGAGGCGGAAGTGAGCGACGGTGGTTTCCAACGCCGTCTCAGGTAGAGTGCCAAGTTCTAGGCTAATCCAGCCAACCTTCAGCTCAGCAATCAATTCCCCTTTTCTCTTTTACCCGTTTACCCAGGGCAAAATGAAACTCCCACAGTGTCACAACCTTCTGCAGAAGGTTGCCCTGCATCCGCGGGTAGATGAAGAGGCCCGATCTGCCGAGATGCTAAAATGAAGGCAAGTTTTGCGGGGACGCTGCAGATCGCCGGATTCTCCACCAACGGGAGGAAATAAAGTAGCCGCCTAACTTGGCCAATGTCGGTTGTTGGGGTCAGCTCAGGTGGATCCCAATTCAGGTCCGCTTCGTATTAGGCAAAGAATTCGGAGCCCGGGGTATTAGGCTAAACGTGTCTATCTTGGTGGAACCGGCTGAAGAATGGTATCGGGCAGGTCGATTGGGAATATAAATAGGGCGATCATGTTGGGGTTCGAGGTAGTTGTTGTCGATCACAATTGAATCTATCGCTCTAGTAGTCTTGTTCTCACGTCTAGTCTCTCCCTTTTCTTCAAAATGGTACATCTAAAGGCCATCGCCAGCGGCACTCTCTTCGCCTCCCTCGCTTCATCCGCCGTCATCAGTCGACAGGCTGCCGCCAGTATCAATGACGCCTTTGTCGCCCATGGAAAGAAGTACTTCGGTACCTGTTCCGACCAGGCTCTCTTGCAAAACAGCCAGAATGAGGCCATTGTCCGGGCGGACTTTGGCCAGCTGACTCCTGAGAATAGCATGAAGTGGGATGCTCTTGAACGTTTGTCTCCTGGTCTCTTGTTATTGGGTGTTTGCTGATGGGAACAGCGAGTCAGGGTAGCTTTAGCTTCGGTGGAGCTGATTTCTTGGTAAGTGTTGAACTTTGGGGGACTGGATGTTGATTCTGACCAGGTGTCATAGGCTGATTATGCTAAAACTAATAATAAACTTGTGAGGGGTCACACTTTGGGTTTGTTGCCTTCCATCCCTGTTCAACTGGTTTAAGGATGAATTGAAGCTAATGAAGGGATAGTTTGGCACTCGCAACTCCCATCGTGGGTGCAGAGTATCACCGACAAGGATACTCTGACTCAGGTGATGAAGAATCACATCACCACTGTGATGCAGAGATACAAGGGTCAGATCTATGCTTGGGTAGGTCTGACATTGTACATATTCTTGGTTCCAACATTAACCTAGGTCTAGGACGTTGTCAACGAGATCTTCGACGAAGACGGCACTCTCCGTGACAGTGTCTTTTCCCAGGTCCTTGGTGAGGACTTTGTCCGAATTGCCTTCGAGACTGCGCGCGAAGCGGATCCTAACGCTAAGCTATACATCAACGATTACAAGTGAGTGATCGTCCAGTTAAACATACCTGAGGCTAACAATATTAGCCTGGATTCGGCGGACTACGCCAAAACCAAGGGAATGGTTAGCTACGTGAAGAAGTGGTTGGATGCTGGTGTCCCCATTGATGGCATTGGTAAGTTGTCTGTATTTTTCTGGATAGAATTACCTTCTAACTTCAGCGCAGGCTCCCAGTCTCATTACAGGTAGGGCTTCTCCAGTATATCCACCTTCCGAAGATCCCCGAATTAACATTACTCACCATGTAGTGCGAATGGCTTCCCCGTCTCCGGCGCCAAAGGATAAGTCTCTTGCAACCCAACTGTGAAACGAAAAAACTAACATCAAGCACAGCCCTAACTGCTCTCGCCTCGACCGGTGTTTCTGAAGTCGCCGTAACTGAGCTTGATATTGAGGGAGCTAGCTCCGACTCTTACCTCGAGGTTAGTGTATTGTGCACATGTCTCGGTAGAAGATATTAACCTAATACAGGTGGTCAACGCCTGTCTCGATGTCAGCTCCTGCGTTGGTGTTACTGTCTGGGGTGTATCTGACAAAGTAAGGGTCTTAGATTGTCTGTCATACAGGAAGAAGCCAGACTGACATCCACAAAGGACTCATGGCGCTCCAGCACCTCCCCGTTGCTCTTCGATAGCAACTACCAAGCCAAAGACGCGTATAATGCGATTATCAATGCTCTGTAGACTCAGATACCAGCGTTGGTGGTATCTACAACACTGATGAACAGGACGGAACTATTCGGGGATAGTATATAGTCTTTGTTCAAATATATGGTATGGTAATATTTGCTATCATGCGATATCTGTATTGTTGTTTCCTCGATCGTTAGTTCCTGATTAGCTCTGTACATACAATCAACTGAACTACAATCTCTGCTAGATGATCGGCAGCCATTTTAAAAGGGGATTTAACCAGGTGTAGTCCCAATGACGTAGGACAAAACTAATAGCGCGCTATCATTACTAAAGATCATCAACTAGAAGGCAAACGAGGTGCAGTCAGTCGCCTTATAGTCAGATCCGAATAAAGTGAACACCGACAAAATTTTACAGGTACTGGTAGTTTCGAAATATGGCGGGCTATCAATAATTGCGACGATTGTTCTACACAAGGACAGCCTCATGTGTCAAAGGCGATCTGCAAAGGCGATGGTAGAAGTATCATGCCGAATGTCGAATGACTGCTAAGGTACAAGCTCGACACCCCAAGTTGATATCTGGACTGGAAAGAGTGATTCCCGTGCCAGAGCATATTACATCGGCTGCTTCTATAGTTTCAGTAAATGCAATTGGATGAACTTAACCTCCATAGATGATTCTAGGAGGAGTGAAATAATGGATATAGTGTTTAAGAACTTCAAAGCAAAAAGCATATCGACTCAGTACTACTGATAATGGTCGGGGTAGTGATGATAAGCAAGCAGTATTGTGCTATATACTGAACTTCGAAGTCTTGGTAGATATTGCCACTTTATACTAAATTTGGCAGATCCTGGGATTATTAGCTGAATCATAAGTAGAATACTTACACTATACTTTAATTATCCAATGTTAATACTGCAAGCTTGCTTGTATTCATATAGCTTTCTACAAAGCTAGACACAATAGGTCGCCGAGCACCTTGAATCAGAACTGAACATTCAGATCGAGGACAACATGGTTAGGTGTAGTCATACCCTTAAGGGTGACATACTTTTGGTTGGGCCACTGAACTACCAGCGGTGCAGCCTTCACGAAGGTGCCACCTAGGTCCTCATTCTTGCTCTCAACGACCGCATACATAACACCGACAATGACCAGCGTGATCCAGGACACACACGCGATCAACCACTCCCACCATTCCGCTTTCGTCGATTTGCCCTTTTTCTCCTTGATCTGGTTCAGAGTAACCTTCTCCTTGTCATCAACCTGGAATTGCTGCCAGCTTTGATCCCATGTGTCTACGCGGAAGTCGAGGAATGTGACATCGGCCTGCGCATCTAAATAAAAACAGAGTGCTTTTTCCATGGTATCGACGGAGGCCGTCAATGATGAAACCCAAGGGTCGTGCTCTTTTTTGAGTTTGATATCTTCGGTGTTATACACCTGGTAGAGGTGAGGCTCGGGAAGCGATTTGATGGAGATCTGGTTGGCAACTTTGTCTTGCTGCTTGGCTTGCGTTTTGATGTTTTCAACCATAGGGGGCATGACAAAGTATTGTAAAAATATCTTGTTCGAGATGAGCACCATAAAGTTCTGGTCCGAGGCTAAAAGTGGCTTATTAAAGTATATTTCGCCTTTGGAGGTAGACACTGACTGCATCAACACAAGGAGGTTGCTCCGGCCAGGAACTTTGGGGTCTTTAACGAAGGAGAAGTCGGCGAGGCGAGGGATCAAGGCATGGTACTTTTCGGCTTGGTCGTTCGATAACGAAAAGGATGCGACTTTGTACTCTTTGCCACCTTTCAGATGCTGTTTTATGACTTCCTTCAGGACTGTCACCAGAAAGGCGAGGTCCGCCGCAGGGATATCGAGCTTCATATCGACTAGAACATCCTCGCTCACAAAGTCAATGATCAGATCGTAATTGGTTTGCTTTGGGTCCTTATGTGGTTCCAATTTGTTCTCGATCTGTGTAAGCTGTGTCGTCACGATGAGCTTTTCGCCTTTGGGGATCGTGATTTTCGAGTTATTCAAGGAAATGCTGCCCTCCATGGGTAGTAGAACGTCAACCTGACGGCCTGAGCCATCCTTAACCTTCAGCTGGGGCTGGTGGATAGTGATGTCGACATGCGCGAGAGATTTATTCCCCATAAAGTCGAACGGGACATCCGCCTGGACAGTCTTTGCGGCTATCTTGGCAAGTTGCGTATTGAGCGCGTCCTGGGAAGCAGCGGCGATCAAATCCCAGCCGTTGCTGGTAGTTTCGTTTTGAGACATGGCGTTTGGGTTGTACTAACGATTGTCTTTTGGATAAGTTGATTTTGGAAGAAAAGAAGGGGAGAGGATTGATGAATGATTAAAGCAATGTTCGGCGGGTAGAGGATGGGTATTTATGCACGGCCTGGAGCTTGCTGGTGTGGACAACTTATCGAAGTCGGGATTAGAGATTAGACCTCAACAGCTGCCTTAGTCTAGGTGAATAATACTACATGCGTCATGTCTAGGTAAAGCATCTCACGGACCACTCAGCGTGGGACTCGATAATGCGGCAACCTTGTTGTCTTGGGCGCGTCGTAGATGGAGAGACAAGGTTCCCCTCATTTCATACACACTCGTTTATGTACATGCATGTATGTCCGAATGTAGTAGTGACTCGCAGGTGTATAAACTGGTCTTGGTTGGGCTATTGCCATCACACCCGAGAGTGCCAACTCAGTGGTGTCACACCTAACACCATGCGAGCCTGTATTATTTACCATGTGCCCTTGTATATTGGGCTACTATAGACGAATGAGTATTTCAGAGTGGAGCTCTAAATGTTTTGCCTAGCTTTGAGAGGTCTACAAACCTCAGACGTGTGAAATAAGATTAGTGTGACGGAGATTCCTAGTTGCATCTGAATCGGCAGAGGTCATGGCTGGCTGTGACGGAGGGTTGTGATGGTGGGTGGACTCAGACTTCGTATAAAACTAGAAAGCGAATTTTGGCTTGGCAATTGCGAGGTGAAATCTTCATCTAACCTCAAAATCATATGTATCATCTGCAGTACGATGATATTACTTCATAAATGTTATCGTACCGTGGTCTTTGATGAAAGAGATCAGGAGGGTAAGAGTTGCCAAAAGTCTGGAGTGCCTTGCGTACCCAGTCTTGAGGTTGAACAGAGTAGGTGATCTACACTCTGGACCTAGGCCCTCCTCCACTTCCATACAGCTAGCCACAATAGCTCCTCCTGCAGATCCATGCAGCTGAAAATGCCCGTCACTTTGCAGTCCCACTAACCCATGGAGTTCTTAGTAAGCGCTATGTATGATAATTATTGGTTTTCGCCACCTCTACCTACCGTGTAAGGGCAATTTATGTCCGGGGAAGGCCTTAGTCTATGCCATCTGAACTGAAAATAGGGATTAACTACAAACACCATTGGGCAAGAATTCGTATGGATCTCTTTACAGGCGATTCGTGGTTGATCGGGGATATATATACCATCTGACCCGGCGTAGAGCCAATATGGCCAACAGCACTATTAGCCCTTCTGACTGGAACATTGCTTGAAAAGTAACTGTATGGCTAACGCACAGGCCCCTCTCAATCAGGGTTGCATTGCAGCCCGAGGTTCAGCTGGAGACTGGAATGTTTACTACATTGCACGAGGATTGATTGGAGTTGGATGCTGGGTTTGACACATTGATTGCTTGGCCTATTGAATGGTTCATCTTCCCTCGGCAGATTGACCACATCTATTCATTCCCCAGAATATCCTCGACGTTTAGCTCTTTTGTAGGCGGATGGTATAGACGATCTTGTTTTATGGAGCGAGAGCTCTCATACCGTCCATGCTTAACGTGTTTTAGCTGCAGGGTTAGACGAGAGTATGGAGGTATTGAGGCAGAGCCCTAAGGTGAAGCTCTCGCTATTACAAATCTGCTATTTACGAAAGCTAGGCATAGTGCTTCGTCGTTGTGTAGAGCTCCTATATACTATATTCAACCCTCAACAATGACTAATTAATAATACATGTGATATGAACTTTTAACATGTGATTGACTCTTGAACTCTGCTAGACATTAGACATATGTATTCACGCCTCCAAGTCGGAGTCATATGCATCCCACGAGAACCAATCAAACACATTGTCAAATGGCTCCCGGGAGACATTGCGAGGAATTGCTCTGTCACCCGCCCCGGAGTCAGAACTATTCAGCTTCTGACGCTCAACATCAGCTAAAGGGCATGTGAGAATCAGGTCAGCAGGGAGCCACTCTAGGTAACTAGCGACGTCCGGTTCCCCTATACCGACATCTGGTAGAGTCTCGATATCGCCAGAGCGAATGGAGGAAATGTTGTTCATTACTTGGCCATCGTGGTTCCCTGAATGTGATATGCTATGGCTATCTGTGGATATTACCATGTTGTCCGGTGTTTGGGCATCCGCGTGCTGGCGGACTTGAGCTCGCGCCAGTTGAAGGAAAGTAGCCGCCACACGCTGTAGTCTGGCACAAACAGTAGCTAGTAGACGCATCTGGGACCGCATTTCTGCATAATAACTCACGGTCGTAGATAGCAGTTGCAGGTCCTGTTCAACGGCCGGTGTCCAGCAAGTATGATAAATGATGTTTTCAAATATTACAAAGAAAGGAGTGAAAGGGTAATACAAGAGCTGCCTGGATTGATCGTATTAACACACGGGCCGCGATTAAGAGAAAGGTTCTTCATACCAAACCACTCCATTGTATACCGAGCTCCAATTTGACACAATGGAACTTAGGATGGAGATAGCATCCCGAGCAGATGACAGTCGGAGGGCCAAATTTGATTCGTCTCCCTTCAGTAGGATGACAAGAATGTGAAGATAGTGAAACTTCATGCTGTTGATCCCTAAACCCATCTCCCTGAGGTCACACGCACTTGCCGAAGCACTTTCAGCATGCATGGTGTCTGTGAGGATCTAGCTAAAGGGTAAGAAATTCATAGTTTAAATACTCCGATGAACGAGGAGGTTCTAACTTGGTTTGTGCCCTGGTACCACTCATCCAGGTTAGACCGAATATCCCTCCTTGCAAGGGAAGAATCGCCCGTCGCCAGAACGTCCAAGAGAAGTCCTATTAACTTTGACAGCTCCATGGATCTCTTAAAAAGCTGGACACCGAACTGGGAAACCTTTGCGCCGTTTCCCTCGCTATCATCTAGGTGAAACCTTAGCAAAATGTCGTCATCTGGAAACGGTACGTTCTGGTACACGGCAGCCGGAAGCAACGCCGGGCGACCGAACGCAAGCGAACACGATTTATCCATCACAAACAGAAGCCAAAACAGGGAAAGGCGCTTTTGCCCCAACTTGGATGAATGGCGACTCGACGCATGCAGTCCTAGAGCCTCGGCCTGCCGACAGGCGTGCCCTAGTAGCATCCACGATAGGTTGGGAGTGGCATAGTCCTCACCATGCATGGCTAAGAGAGTCAACGCCTGTACATTAACTTCACGCGGTTCAAGGAAGATGGGACTGTCATTCAGTGCCAGCTGTACATTATGCCGCAGCGTTGCTGTCTCTTTGCTATCACCATCCCCAGCTGAAATATCGGACAGTAGTAAGTAATTGAAGTAGACAACCCACGCCTTTTCGCGGACATTGTGCGGCTCAAAAACAACCTGTCGGACCGCTTCATCAGTCGGGGCAGAGAAGAATGGCTCGCCGACTTCAGCGAGCTCCCAGAACTCTATTCGATGATCGAAAAATCAGCTATATTATGAGAAGAGAGGTGGAATGGCTTACTGCTTATCAAGCGATATCCCACCGGCCTCGAGGGAACATAAAAGCGCGTAGTATCTTCCATACCAGTTTGATTCACTGGTTGTGTGGCTAGTCTACTAGAGAGATATTGACGCTCAGAGTAAGCGCTCTGGTGAGTGCTATAACATGATGATCGAGGAATCGCATCGATGTTAGCTGCTATCTTCTGTAAGAAAGAAAAGGAATGCGATGGCCCAATGTACAGATCAGAATTAGAGCTACTCTCAGCATTTGCCACTGATCGACGATGTCCAGTCAGTCTTTCAGTATCAGTCGATCTCGGAGGTGCGGAAAGGGTTATCTGCAAAGCGCGGTCGACGGAGTTGGTTAAACGTTGCACGGTGACTTCCAGTTGTCGCAGCCGAGCTTCGATATCACTATGTGCCTCTGGCCTTCATTATGATTTAGTCGAATTACAGTGCTCAGGTGTAATGAATCTGGTGGAGAGGGCTCACACGCGATCGATACTCAACCGCGAGGATGACAACATGTCCCTCGAGTAGTGACAGCTCCCTGGCCATGGCTTGCAGGTGTTACATTTAGGAAGCTCGCGGGAGCATCTTGGGAGAGTTAGTAACGTCGTACTTGGTGTATAAATATTAGTGTAGCAATTGAGTATACTTGAGCTTTTTCTGTCGACAATAATCACACTGTGCAGGAGCTGATCAGTGGCGATACCTCTGCGTTTTTCTCGTTTCCTTACCGCATATCGAGCGAATCTCTGACTAGCCCCGAGTGATCCACTAGCCTCCATTCTAGAGAAGCTCCCGGAACGGCTCCGGTAAATCCGTTAAGACACAGTGGTTACCACGGAGGACGAAAGAAAGGAGGACATGGTGGAAATACCTTGAGACGCCCTCGAACTTAGGCGTTGACTGGCTGACGTCGGAGGTCCGTCCGAAGCTAACCAATGAGAGGGGGTAAAGCCGGACTTGGCGATATCAATTCTAGTGCACAATATAAAATTAGTCAAACTATCTGTTTGAATACTTCATACTGTTGAAACTCATATTCTTACTTAGTTATTTTTATTTCACTGGCATGACGTTGGCAGAACCACCAACAATGGAGCTACAACCATCCATCGCCATAATCGGAGCAGGGCCAGGCGGATTAGTATTCGCACGGCTTTTGGAATTGGGTGGGATCACCGACTATGTCATCTACGAGCGCGACGAGTCAGCTACACCAGGCCCCTGGCAGCAAGGAGGAACTCTTGATCTGCACGGGCCTTCCGGGCAGCTGGCCCTTAAGCGTGCCGGTTTATTTGACAAGTTCAGCAAGGATCTCGCCCGCTGGGAAGCATCCGGTTTGCATATTGTCGACTCGAGAGGTGCAACAGTCGTCCAGATGGACGAGGGTAGTAATAGACCTGAGATTGATCGTGTACAATTGCGTCAGCTTCTGTTGGACTCGGTTCCTGCGCATAAGATTCGCTGGGGTCATGCTGTTAGTGCCGTTGAGAGGAACGCAGATAGTTGCATGGCATCCGGTGATAACGGCTCTATTATTCATTTCGTGAACGGCAGTTCGGTGACTGGGTTTCGGCTTATTGTTGGTGCTGATGGTGCTTGGAGCAAAGTTCGTCCTTTAGTATGTTGGCACGATATCCTTTGATCTCTAAACAATAGAATGGCATCACTCACCATCTGCTTCTTAGCTCACTTCGGCCAAGCCGGTGTATTCGGGAAAGATGTTCATCGAAGGAAGCCTGTCGCATAACAATCCAATTTACAAGATGGCCACCGAGATGGTGGGCCTGGGGAACATGGCAGTGCTAGGCAACGGAATCAAAATGGCGGTACAGCAGGTCTCCAATGGCACATATCGCGTGTACTTTGGGTTACCTGTCCCTGAAGACTTCTACCACCACCGTCAACCTAGTTCAATGGCCGCTACCGACCCCATCAGCAAAGCTGAGGCTGTGCGACAACTCCTCTTATCATCCAACGATTTCTACGCCACATGGGCACCGGAGCTCAAATGTCTAGTCGAGACTACAGAGGGCCCCTTCCGTGCTTGGCCGTTATACCGCATGGAACCTGAGTCAGTCGGCCGGGCCCGGGATGCGGCTCCAGGCGTGACACTGCTGGGAGATGCGGCGCACCTTCCAACACCTTTCGCTGGCGAAGGGGTCAACTGTAGCATGTACGATGCAGTTATGCTCGCCGACCATATTATCGAGCAATGTGGCAAAGATATGAACCTTGTCAACATGGAAGGCCCTGCATTGGAAACGGTCCTGACCGCGTACGAAGAAGACATGTTTCTGCGCGGTCGGGACGTAATTCGACGTGGTACGAAGAGCGAGACCATGCTTTTCGCTCAGGATGCTGCTGCATTGTTTCTCAAATTCTTTGAATAAACCAGGGAATGTGACGGTGAAAGGGGTAAATCAAGAACAGACGATCGATAGGAGGAAAGAAAAGGAAACAAAAATCAAAAAATCCATCAGACACACCAATGCCAAGATTATTGACAGCATAAAGACCTCTTGATGCGGGTTTAGCCTGAGATAACACCTAAATTCGTCAAATATAGTAGTCGTAGTCCAGGTGTGCGAAGAAGGAATGTAGTCTGACCGCTCGCATCCGTCCAATGACCTCTGATACCTTGCTCAACCTACCTATCCTTATCCAGGTTGTGGATAGGTGTTCTACCCTCACTAGTAGGTATCTCTGACAATAGGTGTACATCAAAGTCTGAGTCCACCCATGTATCCTGTAAGATAGTGAGATTAGTATATGCAAGAAGCCTAAGGCTGGAGGAGGAAATATGACGCAGCACATAAGGAGCGGGAATACTTACTTCTCCTCCTTCGGTTTGCATCACTTCACGTTGTTGATGTCGTGACATTCTGTACTGACAGCACCTTAGTGATGGCTGTGTCTCTTCAGGTATTTGCAGTCAAATTTCACGTCAGAACGGAAGGAAATGTTAGGCACTGCCATGAACAAACCTGCCTAGAATTACAGTCTGTATCTGGTTCAAACTCCCATCATATTCTGTGCTGACCTCTACTATCGACTCTTTCAAACTAGTCCCAAAGGCCCTTTCCACAGTGCCACATGCCATTCAGTAGCGCTCTACTCTATAAAACATATCATTCTATAATTCATAAAGATTATTAATTAGATATATAGCTTAAAGTTGTTTTCTAATAGGACTTACTGATAGTGGTAAATATTGGGAATCTCGATTGAGCCCGCCGTAGGTGTTGGTTCCGTTGCGGGGTAACGTAGGTCAAGGATTTGTGTTGAATGGGGTGGCCAAACTCTTCCTAGTTCTTTATCTACCTCATACTTGGGAAACCATAGGCGCAATTTCATATCGGGTGCTGGCTGAATTTTATTCTCATCCTCCCAAGCATGTATGGAACGCTGAACAACGACGACTACGAGTATAATGGAAGTGGATTTGGAACTGTTCAAGCCACCTGGATGGGTGGAGTGCTGCTCAGATTGACAGGCAAGAAAAATCTCAATGCTGTTGGGCTTCCGGTGGAATCCACATCAGTCTGATAAAGGAGTGCCACTAGGACTCTACCTTCTGTATCTGTCGAGGGGTCCCATTACGCCACGGTACAGCAAGCCCATGGGACTACAATTGAATGAAGCCTTGGCAACACCGACGTCCTCCACATCATGCGCGAGTCACAAGGAGCCATGGGATAGTCAAAGTGTCGAGAAAATACTTTCCGATCTAATCATCTCTTCTGCCACTGACGCCGTATCCACAGAGGCATCGCATCTGGGAAATGTAGAGGGTAAATTATTCACAGATAGCCCTCTGCATGATCAGGAGCGGTATGACGATAAAGTTAGCTT
Organism: Aspergillus pseudotamarii; assembly: GCF_009193445.1. Lineage (NCBI taxonomy): Eukaryota > Fungi > Ascomycota > Eurotiomycetes > Eurotiales > Aspergillaceae > Aspergillus > Aspergillus pseudotamarii. The sequence continues at coordinate 123,060 of NW_022475077.1, read as the reverse complement.
CCGTGCCTTATATGAGTTGAAGCGAGTGTCCAGCATGTGGAATGTGTCTATCGGTGCCTTAGTCCAGGGTCATGAGATTCCTGATGACTATATACTCTTTCGTAAATGGCTCACGGGCCATCCAATGCGGGATGGGCAGCCTCTACCAGCACCGCCGAAAAAGAGAGCATGGGATGTCGCTGAAGGGTGCTGGATGGAGCCAGAATCACAGCAATCCGTTGAACTTAGTGGCAGCCTGCTGAGAGCGCCCTGCGTGCAAGGCCACTTTATATTGAAGCTGAATCCGCTTAAACTGGAGAAGGGATGCCGTCTATACCGCCGGTTCGGATCGGACCGCTTCCTCACTTTGACAATTCCGTTCTTAGAGAAGTTCTGCGGCTGCAACAGACTTCGCGAGCATATTGCAGAATGGTTAGCGGGGTCGCAGCATAGGCTGCTTGGTAGAATCTGAAAACCTTTCTATATAAAGGAGGACGGTGATAACCACCGAATCTACCTTTTCGCCGTTGATGGCGATGACTTCCCCACACCTGGGTCCCTCAGCTCTCTCTACACTCCAGCAGGTAATATTCACCGGGCAGCTATGTCGGTCGATGAATTGAGAAACTGGCTTGTCCCCTGGGAACCGAACCACGGGGAGACTGATATCAAATTGTTCTATCGGATGCAACTAGGGCTGAGTGGTACCTTCACGACTATACAGCTTGAGGCGAACCAGCTCATAGCTGTGGCGGATAAGATGACTGGAAATAGGGTTATGAACGACGGATGTGCCTTGATGTCTAGAACTCTAGGTCGCCGAGTTGCTGAGGCACTGGGATGCGAAAACAGCGTCCCAAGTTGCTTTCAAGGAAGAATAGCAGGAGCAAAGGGAGTGTGGATTGTTGACCGAGATGACTCTGCTCATGCCTGCCAGGGTGGCAACAATTGGATCGAGATATCAGCTTCACAGTTGAAGATAAAATGGAAAGCAGGGAAACACGGCATACCACTGGACCCTTATTGGAGGCAATTTGAAGTCGTTGGGCATTCGAAACAACCACAGCCTGGAAGATTGAGTGCTCAGTTCGTAAGGATACTCGAAGACTGCGGTGTTCCGAGACAGATCTTTGCGCAGTTGCTACAAAGCTCAATGCAGCAGGTTTCAGGTGACCTCCTAGAGGCGATAATGCGGAACGACCGTAATGGATGTAGGAGCCTGTTGTCAAAATTAGGAGCATTGAATGTCGATCGATTCACAGATTATACATGGCCCTCGGACGCCAACGATCAGGCTGCAACCCTGTTGGAAAGTGGGTTTGAGCCCCTTTCCTGCCGCTACCTTTTCGATTTGTTGAGGAAGTGTTTGGAGCTTCGACTTGACTCCTATGTTAAAAAGCTACATATTCCAGTCGTCAGCTCTACCAGTTTATATTGTATTGCTGATCCATATGATGTTCTGGAGCCTGGAGAGGTTTACCTGTCACTCTCTGGGCGCTGGGAAGATGGCAGGTTTGACGGAGAAACATTCCTCAACACAGACATACTGGTCGGTAGACATCCAGCGCTCCGCCCTTGCGATATACAGAAACGAAGAGCAGTTTGGAAACCCGAACTACGACATATTTCCAACGTTATCGTTTTTCCGGCTACAGGGCAGTACTCACTAGCCGAAATCCTTGGTGGTGGAGACTATGACGGAGATTGTGTTTGGGTCTGCTGGGATCCCAACATCGTTGGTCACTTTACCAACGTAGAACCACCACAGCGCACATACGGTGATGCTGAGCTTCAACTCACCCATAATGGGATCGTGGTAACAGCCTCTTACACGGAGGACTTCTGGGTCAGGATGTTTACTTTTCATCTTGAGCGTTCAATGGTTGGAATGTGTACGAACCTTCATAGTTACGTCAGTCAGGTTCGCGGCCTCAGGTCAAGCGAAGCTCTGATGATGGCGGCAGTGGCGTCGCGTTTGTTGAGTGCACATAAATCGGGCACTTCCCTTCCACAATCCGGTATGGCTCGGCTGAAGAAAGCCATGCTTGGACTCGGGCACAGTGCACCCAGCCATGGTACAACAATCACCGAGTTTCTCCATGCTGCAGCCACGAAAGAGAGAGTGGCAATTTTAACAAACTTATTCCAGGCATATTCTGCTGCCCGGGTGACTGATGTTGATGACACATTGTTGAATGTATATCAGGACCTGTCTCATCAAGGCGAGGTGCATTCTCCACTGCGAGACGCCCTGCACAGACTAGCGGACCGTATTGGTCATATCAGGAAGGTAATTTGGGCATCTTACCGTCATCGTCCTGGGGAGTTTGAAGCCATCGTTGAGGAGGCTATGTTGGCGATTCAGGCAATAGAGCCAGAATCCTTCGACCATCCGCTAAGCCAGGTATGGATGACAAGCCCCCGGGAGTGGAACAGGGCACGTGCAGCATGTGTTTATGCCCATCATCGTACTGGCAAATTTGCGTGGTTCATGGTTGGTCGCACATTATGCCAAATCAAAGCGGAGAGTGGCCAGGCTATATCCATGCGAGCTGACACACTCGCGTGTTTCAAGTTCAGTCAAAATCGATTCTCTCGGTTTCTGAATCAAGAATGACTTGCAGAAATCTCAATAATACCATGTACTAATATATCGAATCATGTGGTTTATTATGCGTAATACAAGGTCCTTACTAATGCTCTAATCCCAGAAACCCCTGTGGTGGCTGAGACAACATGAGGAGGTCGTACTCTGGACCAAATGAGAACATATTATATGAGCATAGTCGCGAACCTCAGAAATAAATCAAGGGAGGTAGGGGATTTCAATTAACAGTTTAAGCGACCTTTTGCACCTATGAAGCAATAGGACATCGAGAGCTCTTTGCGGGAATGCGTAAATTAGGGTCAGATTAGGTATGGCATCGAGGGCAGCTTTGCAGAAGGTTTTAACATTGGCGGTATCACTACATGAGTGTTACTATAAAAATGTAATGTGGGGGACAGATACAATGCAAAACCATGTCATGGTCACTACTTCCACACTGTGGAGTAGAATAAAAATTAAAGTATGGGATTTGGAATTCGGCGAGCTTGTGTATGTAAAAGCCAGTCTACCTAGGCACAACTAAATCCCTAGCTGCGCATCCGACACCCAGTGCGAACCTCCAGCACAGCGATACCCACCACTCTGCTTAATCCATCGGTACCCCATAATACAAACCCCCATCTGTCTCAATTTCTTCTGTGCTTGAGCTTCTTTCCTCCGCTTCTCCTCTTCCTGAGCTCTCTTCTTGCGCTGTTTCTCTAGAGCCTCTTCTAGAGCTCTTCGTTGGAGTTCGCGGCGGAAACGTTCTTTTTCATGAGCCATTTTTGTCGCGGTGTCGTTTGCTGATTTATCGTCGGCGTCTTCATTTTGTTGCTTAAGTGTATTTTCTAGCGTTTGCACTTCTTGAAGAATATGGTGATACTCTTGGTCTGACTTCTGGACTTGGAGCTTGTCAAGTTGTAGCTGGTTCCATATCTCATCTGACACTCCGGCATCTCGTGGATCAGCTGTGTTCGGTGGGGGTGTTGCTGAGTCTATCGGACCAAGATCTGGCGATTGTGCTGCTTTATTTGTATTCGTAGCTGTCGTCGTATTTGTAGACGCATTAACATTCGATCCAGGTTGTACATTGCTCTGTGTATCTGTGGCAGCTGGGAGATGGTTAACAGCAGCCCCAGAATGACGATGGCCAACTGTTGACCGGCTCGAACGTTCTTGAACCATCCGACCCATTTGTATCAAAATATCATGATCTGTAAGAACTAGTCTCCCACCACCAATATTTTGAATTGTTTTGGCGAAGATCTTCTTGGCAAGATCCTGAATATCTCTCGCATTAGCCCAATTGGGCGTTTGACGAAGTTCTGCAAAGTAGGAGTGCATATTCCCGCGCAAATCAGGAGGTAGATGTTCCAGAACGCCAATGTTGAATTCCTTCCCCTTTTCTCTCAGTTCATCTCGCTGCTTTCTGAACAGGGTAGTTAACAGCGTGATTGATGCAGCTGGATCAAGCCCATTAAAAGCAATAGACTCTGGGAAACGGCTCGTCAACCCCGGATTGATGGTCATGAGCCGGTTAATATCTTCATCATACCCGGCCAGAATAATGACCAATTTTCGTGCATACTTCGGGTGCGTCATACAAGCGACGATTTCATCAATGGCCTCTTTGGCAAATTGCCCTTCGGCCAGTCTATATGCCTCGTCTATGAGCAGAACTTTACCAAGTGCTTTCTCGAGCAACTCCTGTGTTTTGGGGCCGGTCTGTCCGATATATTGGCCAACAAGGTCTGTGGCCGATGCTTCAATCACCTCTGTAGATGAGAGAAGGTTCATTGAGTAATATAGCTGCCCAATCTTACGGGCTGTAGTTGTTTTGCCAGTGCCTGGTCATATTGTTAGTATAATGATAGCAAGGGTAATCGGGAATTAAAGCACCTGGAGGCCCACGAAACAAAAAGTTGAATGGGATCTGTGTTCGAGGATCTAAATCCAGCGCCCTCATTCCAGTCGCAATTCGACAATATTCCTCCATCTGAGTGACAATCTTGTCACACCCAACCGTCCCTTCAAACAATTTCTTTACATTCCGCTCTGCCTGTTGTCCGCGATCATAATCCTCATCAAAGTCTTCCGGTAGAAAGTTCGACGATATACGTGACTGGCCAGTACTGATTCTTTTTTGGTGGTTAATCTTGGCTTTATTCAAGAGGATATCAATCTCACCAGCATTGCCGAAATGAGATCGATTTCGCGCTCTTCCGAGAACATCCATCGCAACTTTTCTTCCGAGACTGGTGGTATCAAACCCTTGCTGGCTCAATTTTAGATCAAAGATCTGGCCCATTTCATCGTCCGTGAAATCATGAAATGTGAAGGCCGCATCTAGAGGAAATCGTCGAGTGAGTCCTGGGTTGACATTTTGGAACATCTCCTCCATTTGATCTTTATATCCAAGGAGTAGGACGCAACGGTCATCTCCCGGAGTGCTTTGTACTTCTGCGACAATTGTATCGATGACAGCTGTTTTGTATTGGTTCGTGTGAGAGCCTGCTTTATCCTTTGTTCCTCCTCCGAAGAGTCCGTATGCCTCATCAATAACCAGGACTTTACCGACTGTCGATGCGAGAATGCCCTTTGTATTCTTTTCAGATTCGCCGATCACACTTCCCACGAAATCCGCCGGATTTTTAACAATAACTAACAAGTTAGCGCAACTTGCCCGGCAATTGTGGATCTGCCACTCACCCTCTCCATTAGATAAGAAGCCAATATCAACCAGAATTTGTCCATATAGCTTGGCTACACTCGTCTTTCCAGTTCCTGGAGATCCCAAAAATACACGATTCAAAGTAAATTCCACCAGCGGTTTCTCTTCCAATTCCCGATGATAGTTATACTGCATGCTATCCAGGAATGCCTTGATACTCTTCTTAACGGTGTCAAGTCCAATCATTGTTTGAAGTTTCTGCCACGCAGTGCAGTTCTGTAGAGCCTGTGATGGCTCAGGACCGATGAGATCTTCTTTCGTTAAAAGCATATCGTCCACTGACGCATTTTTCTTCCTTTCTCCTTTGAGCCGAGTTGCTTGTCGGTCGTATATTCTCGAGCAAACGTTCTGAATAGCGCGTGCATTACCAAATCCTTCATTTCCACGCCCTCGGCCGACGCGACGAGACACGATGCGACTGTACAGACCGCCTGCACCACTTTCTAATTTCATACGGTTCTGGTAGGTTTGACTGACATTGTATTCGAATATCCGAAGTAATTCGTCATCGGTGTAGTCCTCGAATCTAAATTCATGTGGAAATCGACTAGGTAAGCCAGGATTATGCGCGAAGAACTTCTCCATATGTGTGCGATACCCAGCCAACACAACCGCCATTTTTCCCGTGAGATTCTCAACTTCTGCTAAGAGAAAGTTCATGACTTGTGTTCCTTGGGTCTGGCCTTCAGTTAACTGGTATGCTTCGTCAATGAAAAGAACCCCACCGCCACTGTTAAGGATCGTCTTGATCTTCTTTTCGCAACCTGGTATGCCTTCGTTCGCGAGCATTGAACCGGTTGTTTCTACAAAATTGCTTCCCGGAAGAACTCCAACCGAGCCGAGAAAGTTGGCATAGAGCCGGGCCACTGTTGTTTTGCCTATCACAGGTTAGCCTGTCATTCGTATGCCCTGGCGAGAATTCGTACCAGTTCCTGGGTTCCCAATCAGGGCAGAGCCAAATCGTTCTTTACTCAGATCCACACCCTGCCGCACCGCCGTATCGACTCGGGCTTTGATAGTAAGAAACTTCTGTTTAACATCCTCCAGTCCGATCATAGCCATTAGTTTATCAATGCTGTCATTGCGTGCACCTTGAAATTGCTTCTGGTAATCCCAATCATCCTTTGCAGATGAACTGGCTGGCATGGTTGCTGGCGGGACTGGCTTTGCTGGGTTATTTTTCACAGCTCGATTTGTAGGCGGTTTAGTGGAGGTGGACGGGTGAGTACTGAATGAGGCTCCATTGACATTGCCGTTACAGTTGCTATTTGTTGTCGAGATATTGGAACCACCAACTGTGGACATATCGATGCCGGTATTGCCTTTATCTAAAGAGCCAGAAGACCTCAAAACATTGAGATCGTTCCGATGTTGAGCCAAAACTCTCTGCCGATCATCCTCTTCCTGCCTTTCTTTACACAATCGCCTCTGGTGAGAAATTTCATCCTGCAATTTGGTCAACTCCCTCATATACTCTTTCTGTTTTCTCTCCCTCTCCAGCTCGAGCTTCATATCTCGTCTTTTCTTGGCTTCCTCGGCTCGATCCTCAGCAATACATGGTTGACAAGCACCATTGACCTGGAAGCAGGGACATGTTATTTTGTGACCGCGGGAACAGTGCCATTCGGTGATTTTCTGGCATTTCATTTTGGAGTGGTCGGAGAGCTGGTGACATTTAGATGGACAGGTGTGTAATCCACAGGCCAATTTGACACCGCTATGTTGTCAGCTAGCTGGTATACGTTATCAGACGTGAAGGAAAGACTTACCAAGGGAGAGGACACCCTCCATCCGGACATTCAACATCAAACTCCTGTATTGTTTTAATAACCGCAGTCCTTGTCGGATGCTGCTCGCATTTGACCGGTAGCCCATCATACAAGTGTCCCTTCGCTTTGAGATTATTGACAAAGGGTACCCAGACACCCTTTCCCTTTCGACTGTTGACGAATGTATTTATATTCCCCACCATGATGAGAATGTTTCGAGCACGAGACAAGAGAACATTCAAACGTTGGGGGGCTGCCATAAAGCCAATATCACCCTTGGTGTTGCTGCGGGTTAAAGTTGATACTACAATGTCACTTTCTTCACCCTGGTAGTTGTCTATTGTTTGATCAGCATTGTGTAAAGAAGGGTGTATAGCTGTTTCACTTACCTATCGTTGATAGTCGAATCGGGCGCTTGGAATAATTTGCACTAGCCTGCGACAGCAGGCCAGCTTTAACAAGATCGTAAGAATCCAAGTCATTTAACACCGGATCAGTATCCTTTTTTAGCCGATCTCTCAGTAGATGTAACTGTCCCAGATACGGTGTCAGTACAACAACCTTGTCAGTTCCATACCCCTGCTGTCCTAGATATTTAACAACTTTCAAAACAACCTCCACCTCGAACAGATTTGTCTTGCTCCCTTTTGTCCCTTCATCTCGACGGTCAGAGACTTGAGCGAAGTTCGTCTCTAGATTTTCATGATGAAAAAAGATCACCCGATCCTGTAATCCGCGAGGAGCGGGACGAGACAGTGTTCCTGGCGCATCTTCCAAGTCGGGATAGGTTAGACCTCGCACCAAGCAAGAAATATCCGGGCACATTCGGTGTTGTTTAGCTAGCGTTGAATGGGGATATCCGGCCAGGACTAGTCGTTCAAATAAGGACCGATTAAGGTCATACCCATCGCCCTTTTCTACTGATAAAGCGTAGTTATTAATCTTCGGTCGTAGCTGCTGGTGATCTCCAATCAAGACTAATTGCTTTGTCTCCGAATTCAATGCCGCCATGACATGCGACTCCAATATCTCACTAGCCTCTTCAAGTAGAATGATCCCTGGAGACACTGCACGGATTTCTTCGGTGTACATGGCGGCGGCAGTGGTCGTGCACCCGATAATCCGTTTGGACTTGAGGATGGAGTTGGTTCTCTGATTCCAGACTTTCTCTATATGCTTCTGACATTGGTCGATGATGCGCGTGGATTCGTGTAGATTACTGATTTGTTCTTCAAGGATGTGATGAGACCATGTGCGGATATAATCTTGGCGTGTGGGTATATCCATTGACCAGACGCGATGAGAGTCTTCAGACCCGTCACATTTGCAGAAGTTGGGTTGGTTTCGGCCTCTTGCCCAAAGATCATAGAGATAACTCGAATTGACCTTTCTTCCATTCTCACCCACGATGTTCATCCCTTCGTTCTCCGGTGGCATGAATGTATTGTAGAAGGATGGCTCTTCGAACTCGAGAAACTCCAGCATGGTGCGTACGTCGACTCTGAACTCGATATACTTGTTGAACGCTGTCGTCAACCGCTCTTTGCTATCAGCTGCTTCGTTCTTATAGTTGTTAATCACTCCCCAAGTGCTTTGAGTGTGTTTATACGAGGAACGTTGAGCGGCTAAACTCATGGGTTGAGTGCGAGTAGTAGATTTAGATCCCAGTCTAACAATTGATGACGAGTCAATTCCAATGTCCAGGAGGTCTTCAAGAAACTGATCTAGTGCGTGGTTTGTATAACACATCACTAGAATCGCCTCCTTGCTGTGGTCATGGAATATCTTGGCCAGTAGTGCCCCTATAAAGGATTTTCCGGTTCCTAACAAGTCAGCAACAGTCTAGACTTCTTGCAGGAGAGGTTTACCTGGAGGCCCTTGTATGAGACTAACCGTCTGTGTCAAGCCAGAAACAAGTGATTGAAGTTGAGTGTGATCAAGATTCACTGGTGCTTTCGTCCCAATAAGATCCTGGAGATTACCGTTGCCCTCATTTTGTATATTCTCCACAAGATCATCTGGGATAAGGCCGGCCTTCATTGTAAGTCCATCTCGTTGAAAATCCAGCAGTTCTCGCGACAATGACAGATCAGTCTTATCCTGTAGACATTTCAAGATCGGTTCATATGCAAAGACCGCAGCATCGACAAGCAAGAACTGAATATCGTTGTGAAGTTTGAACGATGTCAATGTCTTTCTCATTGCCTGCTCCCCTAAGACCCGCATGACAAGCACTGGTATGTCAAGACAGTTGATCGACATTCCGCTCGAGAGTGGCAAATGCGATGATCTCTTTATTACGAAGCAGGCATCCGAAGGAATTATGTTTGAGATAGTTACGGTTCTCATTCAGGAATGTCTTTCGTTCGGCAGCTGGGAGACTAGAGAGGGCGTTAAGTCCTTTGGCGCAGGAAACAGCGAGTGAACAAGGACGAAGGCGTCGATCATCGCCGCAAAGAATGTTTACAATGGATAGTTTCTCAAGTAAAGATGCACCTCTTTTACCTTTCTTCTTTCCCAGGGCTATATGGATGTCATCACGGAGTTCAGACAACATATCCTCTCGCATAAGACGGAACTGATTGTCCAGATGGGCTGGGATGCGTTGTTCGGGGGACAGTTCTGATATCTGACCCGTGCGACGATAGAACGGTTTCTCCGTCGATGCGAATTCATGGGCTGTTGGATATATGGCGACCGTTCGAAAATCTGCGAAGTCATTGTCGTGCCGCCCACCAGGTGCAAAGTCGGGGCTAAAGGGTGCATTGGTTGATCGGATCATCAATATGTGCTGGATTTTATATCCGAACGATCGGACCTGCGCGGATGAAGAGAGGAGCAAGGAGCCATCATCGTTAATTTCCTGGGCGTCATCTCTAACATCGATGCTCGAAGAGGGTGGAAAGGAGAGCAACTCCACGACCATCCAGGCCAACGCGTGGATCCCGGATTCCGATAATTCCTTTTTCTTGAAACAAGCAACCAATGCCGTCCATATTGTCTTTGGCTCGACAATGAGTATTAAGATTTCTTGCAGCCATTGACCACTGCAGAGCTGCTTGATAGCAGGATCCGCGAGATAGTGAAGAAATGGCGTAGTATGTTGGTTGATAAACTGCGGGGTAACGTCGAACCGCAGCCCCGTGTGAAGAGCCCTACGTGCGTCCGGACTGGCGATGATGCGTTCAATACACGAAGCACGGTTGGATTGATGCTGGATCGATTCCAGAAACAGCTTTAGACTATCGACATTGACGATGGCCTTTTTCCCCTGGACAACCAAGTTGAAAAATCTGTGTAGTTTGGCTGAGCGCTGGGACATGGCGACCATGAATGATGCGATATGGGTGGGTAGCTTGTGTGAAAAGGGATTTCGTTGCCAGGTCATCAAGACGCTCCTGATACTTAAGGTCCCAAGAGAGGAGTGCCTAACCTACCAGGTCGTAGAAATCACAGGTCAAGAAAGAATCAATGACAGCCAATCGACCACAGACACGTCAATGCACTGTGCCACAGCGCGTCAAGCACAGAGCCTTGCGCGGCTATTCGTACTTTGGTCATGGTCGTCTGGTGTACATTCCACTACTCAAGTGGGGTAATTTCCTTATGTGGATCAGAAACTATCATCTATCATCATGCAATCCCGCAGGGGCAGATACAGTCGCTCATGGAGGGGAAACATGGGAAGGGACCGTCCATGGGGAAGACAAGGCGTCACCCAACCACCTTCTCCTCGACTCGGTCCTACCTTGACCACGATCGAGCACGATGATCTACATTTCTCAAGGAAGGACTGGAAAATCACCGACGTCCGTGATATTGCATCGTACAACTGGTTGAATCGGAAGACTGCAACCATTATGATCCCCGGTATGACCGCTGTCAAGAGATGTCCGGCCATGTCTAACTCTAGGATAGGGAAGCCACCTGCCTGGACCCCTTTGTCTGAACCGACCAAGCTCAAAGAAGACGCGGGCCAATACTTTCGTGACCAGAATGCCGCCCGATACCCCTCCTATCCCTTCCAGCCTGCAGTTGAGGCGATCTTTGAAACATATCCAGGCTTCCCCACTGCCGAAGTAGACATCGTGGGCTGTGGTAGTACATTGGGCAATCTGCTGCGTTTCGCCAGGAATATTGATAAGAAGTTTCGCTTTGTCGTGCAATGTGTGGGAAGGACCGTGTTCCTGATCCGCAGAGAGAATTCACCCACTCAGACAATTCCTGACGTTCGGGGCTACGGTCATACATTCCCAGAAGCCTATACCACGTGGGATGCAGAGGTCAAAGGGTCCGACTCACATCAGCGGATTATTCAGTATTCTCTTGGAGGATTGAACTGTCTCGTTCGATTCGAGGCGGATGGGTACCACCTTGACTTGATTGCTGAGAAAAGCCCGGGAGAACACTCTACGAAACAGGGCAGTGCTGCGCAGGATGAGAGGACGGTCGATCAACTCCTAGGTGCTTTCAATGATAGCTCAATCAGTTCATATTATTCGGCCAACAAGGCTCTGACTAGGGAAATCGGAGGAGGATACATTCCCCAGGCAGCCATCTTCGACCTTAAGACCCGTTCCATTCGCCGGAAGGAACAGGACTTCCTAGGGGAACAGCTGCCTCGGTTGTGGATCTCCCAAATTCCCAATACTGTTCTTGCCTTCCATCGTTTTGGGGTGTTTGAAGAAATACAAAAGACTGACGCTCGAGAGATGATCGGAAAGTGGGAAACCGAGGAAGAAGACAGCCTACGTAAGTTTGTGGAATTGTTGAATATGTTGGTAGCGTTTGCGAGGGGCCAGCCCGATGGTCAGTTGGAAGTGTTCCACGATGAAGGCAGTTCGGTCCTGGAGTTGAGGGAGGTTGGAGACAATGTTAATAAAGCTCTACCGGAGCAGGTTGAAGACAGGTGGGTTTTGAATGGTTGATTCAAAGGCAGAATGTTTGTTCCTGAAGTGACGGCCGAGTTGGTTTTTAATCCGAAACTTCTCAACCGCCCGTCCTGCGTCGAAGTGGTAGAGAACCTAGGTATTCTCAGTACTAGTAATACTTTTTTCAATCCATTTTGCCTACCTCTAGTTATAAACTAATGCAAACCTACCATTATCCTACTTCCAGTCGACGAAAGGATTTTGGAAGTAGGCAATGTAAACACTCATGCTGGATGCAGCAGACTGGATCGATACTTGTGTTGACAATACAACACCTAGTTGTAGACCTCTATTTTATCAATTGCGACTGGTAGATTTGGATCCGGGGCTAATCGCAATGTGTGCTCCCTTGGATGCCTTGATACCGGCTTTTGTCCTATATATGGTTGTCCCCGTATCATAATGCGAATACAAAGGCATGCTGTGATTTGACCTTCTTGTAAACGGGTTGATTTAAACAAAGGTTTCACATGGAGCAAACAATTGGATAAAAGAATTCCGTATAGTCGATATCTTAAGCCAGTAAATAGCCTTCCATTGATCCCGGAGAACATCAGAATTCAGGATGTGATTCGGTTTGTATCTCACCGTATTCACACTCTTTTCTCGTAGCGCATATAGAAACCTAGTCTCATTTGTTTGATTTCCTTCTGCTAAGGCTTATTCCAAACTACATAGCTTAGCTATCAGGCCAGTATTTATGTAACAGTCCTCTTATTATGTGAATTACACAATAGACAAGATCTAGGGTTAATCGCCAATGCAGCTTCCACATTTTGCGGGCCGTGCGTCTTGTGCTCTTGGCGACAGGGCATGGGTTGGCAATATATATTTCGTCAAATCGATAGGTTAAATTGAAGTCATGTAAGGGCTTCGTGTGTGGAGCATAGATGAATGCCATTTGCATGATAAAATTGTGCTACTACTACCAAGGGTACTTACACATCATTATCTTTAGTACCCTAGCGATTCGGGGAGGAACACATATAGATATGTTGTGGCCGAGTGTCGGTTCTGGTAGTTCGCGGGTCGGGTTTTTGGCAGGCCAACCCGCACCCGACCCGATACTCTCTACTAGGCCCAATTAGGCAAGTCCACCGCTATCCATCCGACTACCTTAACTAGTTAACTAACTAGGAGGCTATCTTACCTAATTAGGCCATCCTCTAACCTGCCTAGGCCTAGTGTTAAGACCCTTTAAACAGGATAAGGACGTCGGACAAGGGTCTTCGAACGAATAATCTCCCAATCGGGCTCGAGCTTCTTGGGTGGATGAACAATCCAAGAACCTTACCATGAGGCATGCTCCAATATAAATAGCAATGCTGGGTCGATTGTCGCCCGTTGCATCCTCTATTGCCTAGCACTGACCTCACAACTTTTTCCTTTGGTTACAAGAAAGACTCGATGATGTCCACCACTCGCTACAAGGACCCAATCCCCGAAGATGTCTGCATCTTCGCAACCCTCGACAAAGCCGCCCAAATCCAAAAGGCGCATCCGTATGCAATTTTTTATGCCGAGAATAACGGCCACTACGCCAAGGATCCTGATGGGACCGTTCTTGCCGTGGCATCAGATGGAATGTGTGAGGAGGTCAATCGCAGAAACGCCGAGTTGGAAGCAAAGATCGCCGCGGATGAGAAGCTGACGGATGAATATGCGGTTTAATCGGAGATAGGAATTTCAGTAACCCTAGAGACAGGGGTTATGCTATGCCCCTACTTATGGGACTGTGGGATGTAACCCAACGTGGTGTGATGAGGGGAAATAAATTTGAGGTAATTTGCTTGTCTCTGTCGGCTTATAGGAGAGACAATTATATCTGAACTGTACGGAATTTAATCTACCTACTTATGTCCCCTCGAGAGCACTATGCTTCCGAACACCGAAAATGCCCTCCGACAATTTACTACTTCTCACCCACATGCCGTTTTCGAGACCGCGAACGGAGGCTTCAACATGAACGATCATAATGGTCTGATATTGGTTGACATCCGGGATAACCTTAGCAAGTAAATAGACGAACAAAAAATAAATGTCCTTGGAGTTATTCAAAAGTAAATTAGCCAGAAAAGGCGTGTCGGGACATGATGTATCTAAGGCCGTAGAAATGGCCTACGGATGTTCCCATCCGATCTGTGTTTCCCCTGGTGCCCCAGGCCAGTGACAGCATTACACTAGTTGCTATGTCTGTTCTCATGGCAATCCTTTTGGGTTTCAACAACTCGAATCTGCCATTAGGCTTCTTTTGTGAACAACGAACTCCTCTCCCATTTTTGCTAAAACATGATACACCATCGGTAATATTTCACTATCTGTTCCGTCCTCCCTTTTGGATATACCGGCTAACCGTTAAAAGTACTCGGCGAAGTCATTGGTGGCCCGGATACCGTTGCCGAACGCTAGGCTATTGATATAGCCGAAAGGATTAAATACGGCCAGGTAAACCAACACCCCATTTATCCGATAGATAAATGAGCTCATGTATACACTAGATTACAGCCCTTCTCGTTCATCTTTACACCCTTACAACAACAATTATCAGTTCCAGGAGAGAAAAATGACAACGCCAACTCCACAAAACTACCACATTTTCGGCCACGGAATATCCCAGAGTCTCTCACCTACAATCCACAATGCCGCCTTTGAGCACTACGGTCTCCCACACCGATACGACATACAGGAATGCAATAGTCTTCAAGACGTCAAGTCCTTAATCGATGATCCAGCCTTCGGTGGCTCTAGCGTAACAATGCCCCATAAACTCAGCGCCGGGGAGTTCTGTGCCCAGGTCGCTGACTCTGCAACTCGGCTTGGAGCGATTAATACTCTCATCGCTCGATCGATTCATACGGGAGATGGAACTTTCAAACGTGAAATACATGGTGATAACACGGACTGGTCAGGTCTTTATTCCCTGATCAAGGAGTATACATCAGACGAGAGCAAGCCAGTTGGACTTGTGGTCGGGGCTGGAGGCGCAGCTAGAGCTGGTGTTTATGCGATGGCTCAAGCTGGGATCAAGCGGATCTACGTTGGGAATCGGACGTTGGCCAAGGCGGAGCAAATTGCAGAGGATTTCGGGGATATGTGCCAGGTTATACCGGTTCAGTTTCCATCGAGGTTGCCGGAGGATCCGGAAGTGATTATTGGAACTGTTCCCGGGGATGCTATGTCGCAGGAGGCATTCCAGGGTTTGTTTGGGAATGAGAAGGGTCTTTGTATTGAGATGGCGTATAAGCCGAGAGTGACGAATTTACTGGCAGTGGCTAAGGAGAACACCGGATGGACTACGGCGAATGGGGTAGAGGTACTTCTTCGACAGGGCTTCGAGCAGTTTCGGTTGTGGACGGGCTTAGATGCACCGGAGGTCGTTATGAGGAAGGCTATTGAGGTTGTTACAGGAAATAAGGTTGGAGGGACATCGTCATTGTAACATAAAACACGAATCATTTGTATCGAGCAGATAGAACATGACTATATATGTGGTGATACCACTTTGATATGATATAGAAGAATAATGTTGCCTTACAGAGGGTAACATCGACAGCCTTTCTTTTCTGGACCTAAATGTACGTCTCCTTCTATTGTAGTCACCCACGGTGTCAATTAATTAATTAATCAAAATTCTATTAACCTGTTCAAGCCTAACTAATGAAATGTCTAGCTATACAGATGTCTTATTAGTAAAATAGAATTCTAATCTAGTATATCTAAATTCTATAAATCTATATATATAGAGAAGATTAGACTGGTATTTGGCCAGGTTAGGTAACTTAGGTTAGGTTAATGGGGTCAGTTATATCTAACTAGTAACTACTAGGTTATGATTTATAAAATTATTAAATATTAATTATAGATTAATTTATAATTATTAATTTAATTACTATAATTTAATTTACTTTAATCTATAGCTAGGTTACAGCGGTTAGGTTATGCCACTCTACATAGAAATAGCTTCGAAGGACCAGAGTCTGCAATTGTACTCCTAATTTATCTATTAAAATTATTTAAATTAATTAATTAAAGACACTAAATAAGCTATAAATAATATAGTAATATTTAAGTGTTAATAGCAACATTAGGCTATACATAAAAAATAGATAAAAATAAGCGGGTTTAAGATTCATAAATATAACGCTACGGCCCATTACTAATTAGCCTATCCACCGGTTGAAGAAGGAAGGCATTTACACATTGTTAGGTGGTCAATATCATCTCTGAATCTGTCCCTTATAAACGTTTGCTATCCCATCCCGTCCGCCATTCTTCCTATGCTGGTCTGTTTTTTCCTGAATTGTCACTATGGTATGTATCCCACGGGCAGATGGATCGAGCATACACATCTCTACTCCATCTTCGTGGTGTTGAAATCCTCGCTGCCCAGCATTTGTGGCAAACACAGTCCCATATCAGCGTTGAAATGGCTGAGATCGATATCAGATACGGCACTGGCTAGCAGATCTGAAGGACACGCCATGGTGGGGCTACGGGGATCAATTCAACCCCCAGCTGAGTCCAGCTAAGTCCAGCCACATTTCTACGCCCAGAGAATATTGAATAAACAGAAAATAAACCTTAATCTTCGATGATGGTCATACTGGTTACGACATACAACACAGGGTATGTCAGCCTGTCGACTAGGTAAGGGAAACAGCTAGAGGGTGAGGTATATTGGATCAACGATAACAGCTGGATTGGCTACAAGACTGATCCTTGGGGAAAAGAAGCTAGATACAATAAGTAAGGTCCTTTTTAACCCTCTTCGGGTCCATAAGGCCCGGTGCCCTAACATGGCATATGCATCATTCGTGGTAAGGCGCCGCTTCATGATTTCAAAGCCCTTGCTCAGCTGCTTGCTGAAGAAGCTGGACGAATTTGTCCATATCTCCGGTGTCGGCAGTATCCAGCTGTGTGTTTTGACTGAAGAGGATCGTCACAGGCACTTTGCTCGGGGCGTTTGGAACAGGGATTCGGGAAAGATCAACAAAGAATGCCTCAAGCTCGCTACCGGGATAGTTTCCCGACTCCAAGATTTGGAATTCCGGGGTAGGTGGACTTGCTTCTGAGTCCCAGAAATGGACGATAGTGGGCTGGGGTCTGCTGATGACGTGCGCATAAAGCCCGGGGCTGGATTATTGTATTAGTCTCATAGAGAGTGTTTGCGTTATTAATGAAGAGGACATACTCAAGGACAGGAATGAAAGGCATTTCGAAGGGTCGGTTCTACTGGTTTGTGTTTGGTAGGTAGGAGGAACAAGTGGCAGTGAGTTGAACGAAGATGGAGGGTTGAGGAGGTAAGAGAGGGGTATAAATAACCAGATAGCAAAGAATAGTCTGTTCTTTCCGAGCTGAGCTGAGAGTTCAACTAGATATCACTAAGTGGGGTCAGTATGAGCTGGATAGCGGGGTTTTCAGCTGAATGCAGATCACACAAGCCAGCTAAACAGCCTGGCCTACTATGGTCCCCAACAATAAACCGGCATGATACATTAGTGGGTTAAAAGTCTCGCCATACTTGGCAGAACGCGTACCGCGCCAAAAGACAACAAAAACATCTACTATACGGTCTACCGCCTTCTTCCGTCCGCTCAATTTGAATGCATCGCGATTAAGCTCCAAAGCAATTAGATCGCAACACACATGAATGTTGGCTTACGTATTATTCTCACTACATTCGAGAAATCTCAGTTTACAACCCAGGAGTGTCCGAGTTTAAGTGCCCAATTATCTATTTGTTATTGTCTGTTAGATCCTCGATTAATTTCCTGTATGTATAAGGACTAGATAGTGCAACCTTGCATATCGCCTGGGCGAGGGGTCAGCGTATGAATTCAGCCAACCAACCGACTTTAGGAGGGGAGTTTGAAGGTTAAGGTGAGGAAGTGCCTTGGGTGGTAACGGACATCTTTAGCCAAATATGATTTACATCTTCTCTTACTCACCCCTTTGCTCGGGGAGCAGGCGAAATAACTTTTGCCCAGGCTCAGGGGGATGCTGAGGTATTAGGAAATGCATATGACTTTCCTGTCTTCATTTCTGGGGTCTTGGATCCTTGATGACCCACTCAAATGCTGCGGGCCTGTAAGCGAACTGGTTGAGATATCTTCGTTTGAAGATAGACGGTTTTCTATGGAAATCAGAGGGCTCAGAAAAACATGAAAGAGTATAGATAGAGACACCTACTAGTATTTCCGGATGCCCTATGTAGATACGTTAGTCTATTGGAGTGCGTAACAGTGTGGGTCTCATAGCAAAATGATTTTCAAGGCATCGATCTGTGGTGGCTGTTAACATGAAGAGCTGAATAGCGGGGTAGTTAAGCAGCCAATTATTCTACTTAAGTAGGCCAATAATGCTCCACACAAGGCACATTCCAGTATGGTAAAGGAAGATCTCCAGTTAGCGGCAAGTGCGACTTCAGTCCTGTTTAGTGATCCACTTTGAATCATATAATGAATTATATCAAGTTGTGGGGCTTTCAGCTTCGCCTTCCATGTCGGAAACAGAGATGCTCTTTCAAACCCTAGTCATATGATACATTTAAGTAGCACGTTCTGTACATAACCGTAATAATACAAGTTCACGCTTTATTGGGCGTTTTGCTGTTCTTGGCACGAAAAATTGGTTTTGCCGATGTCAACTGACAGCAGATGCCCACCCTTCTAGTGAGGCAGTCACAGCCATACACCTTTCCTACTGCTGTGGTCTGTGGGTACTAGTGGCTTAGATATTCAGCTGAGAGCTGTCTTCATAATTAACTTTATTACAATTAATTAGTTAAGGTATATGACTCTCTGGAAGGCGATTTGGCCAGTAGTATGCTGTCTATGTAGTACACAAATTCGCCAAAACTTTTGAAGACTATCTTAGGTATAAATCCTAGCCAAATGACCAGAAGTCAAGGTCCACTTTTTTCTACTAGTGCTGTTAACTATTTGGGACTGCTGATATCTATTAACGAAATCTAGGGGGTCTGCGCAAAATGAATATTCAAAGCTACGTAGTCAGAAATCAAAGTGTAGATCGGCTGTACTAAAATGGGTATATCATAATGAACTAAAAATATGTGCTTATCACTAATTGCCCTATTGGCCCCGTATATAGCACACAATGTACAATCCGAAGTCAAATATAAGGGAGTGTTTAGGACCATAATTACAAGTATAATAAGGTCATGATTATATTCAATACCTGACCTAGAATAAGTTTATTCTTTCAGACCTTGGTCGTCAGTGTTCAGTACACAATTTATACACATCCTTATACTTCTTTTCGCTGCTGCTACGGCGCTGCCTACCAATGGAGAAGGGGAAGACCGTAATGAAGAGACAGATGAGTCGTAGTCTAAAATATGGAGTGTTGACATTACAAAAATAGTGTTAGTGATGTGTGTGGACAGGATGTAAGTGATGGTTCCTCGTCTGATATTGTATAATGACTACAAGAACACCGCACCGACAATGGATATGGATAGGGCATAAGTGATGGTTTCTTGTCTGATATTGCATGATGACTACATGGACATGCCACTGATAATGATGGTCGTGGTTAGGCTGTAAGAGACACCTTTCACTGTTATCTTATCATTCACTTCGCGCAGAACTCACACTATCTTCAGTGAGCACGGACAACGAGGACTCCCAGTCATCACTATATTACTGGTTTCTGACCTAGACAGACGCACAACTCTTCGGTTAGCTACAAGCAGCTGTTTGTATACATTATCTCAATATAGGCTTTTTCCTGCCAAGAGCAGGTTTCCCTATATCATATTACAAATGTAGAGGTGTTCTTTTTCCGTATGGTTGTAAATTAGAAATCACGGTGGATCCAAAATTCACCCTAAACCCCAAGACGCCTCCCATCCAAGCTGTCGATCCCACCATTTTTTAGATTACCAGCAATGTAAATGCATAATAGCTTTGTGACGGTTAGATACTATCCACACCGAAATCACATGACCAGAGCTTTTTCCGGAGCTAATCATTATCGTCAAAGCGTGTCTTGGCAGGCACTAAATTAAAGAGCAATAAAAGTGTTGAAGTGTAAGACTGACTTCGCACTCCACTGTATGCAACAACGATGTGTCATTGGAAAGACAAGGTGAAGCGGATCCAATCATTGACCTCATGAATGAATTTGCTCTCAGCAGTCTTCTTAAACGAGGCACAAAGACATGGCAAGGTAGAGGACAGGGTGGAGATTATAAATCCACGATCGACCTTGTCCTTGTCTCTGAGTATCTGGCAGAGTCTGTAGTAAAGTGTACAATATATAGGACTGAACACAGCTCTGACAACTATACGATTGAGACTGTTTTTGAAATCCCGAGGCCGATATCAAAATATCCGGGGCGACTTCTGCTTAAAAACACACTATAGAAGAAGATCAATACCAGAATCGCAAGAACACTAGATATCACACTATCAGAAAATACAGTATAGCAGACCGACTAATATCACCAGTACTGGAAGCAAGTTATATCTTAACACTAAAGCCAAACCGTCACTATACACAAAGCAATAGTGGACAACGGAGTTGACACAGCTCCGTTATATATAGATATACTGGAGAAATCACACCCCCTCAGAGTAACAGAATATAGTAAATCTGGGAGGGAGAGCAAAAAGCGCAGAAAAGTAATATTACAATACTATCCAGTAATAAAAGAAGTACTGGAATAAATTCCTGGCAGGGGGGAAATTTCAAAAATTCGTTCTGCATGGAAGTTGTTGTTTTTCGTCCACGGCGTGTAGTGCAAGTTACAGCCCTTTAGCAGATGGTACGGTAGATCATATACACAATCTATATCTCCACCTAACACTTTCGGAACATTCTGAACTATACTGACAAAATTAAGAGATCAATGCTAACCAAGTAGATAACGGTGATTTGCCGCCACGGAAAGATAATTGATGGAAGTACAAAACCCTTAAATCATTCACAGTCTAACAACACACGATATACATTTACCAAGCAACATCCTTTCCGTCCATCCAATCCCGGGCCTGGAAATAGAGCAAATCATGCTTTTGCCCATTGATCGTCGACCCCTCCCTGCGGTGGCCAGGTAAATCCAAGAGCACCTTCACCCCCATGGTTTCCTCCTGCATGTAGGCTAAATACCTATACCCCGGAGGATACTTCTGCAACCTCTCCTCGTCCAGAACGGGGATCCGTCCCGGATTAACAGGAATTAGCTTATCCTTCTCGTACCAATGCCGAACAAACCGAGCCCGCCACTGTCCCTGCAGATCAGGATAGGCAGGGTCCGACATCTTCTCCCAGAAAAAGATAAACCGACAGTCACTTTCCGCATCAGCTTCGCATGTCCCGCCAGATACACAGCTGACGTCGCTGAACCGCTGTGTGATGGTGGCCTTCATCTTTGTAACGGCACGTGTGGCATTCGGGTCGATGTCAGTTGTGCTTCCGTGGATTCGATGCATGATGAAGGCTCCCTTGTCCATTCCGGCTTGGGAGGCTTCAATAAACTTTAAGTGGTGGGTTAACCCCGTCCAGGTAGTGTAGATGTGTGCCTCCGGGTGGAAGATGGAGCGTAGGTTTTCCCATTCGCAGGCGTCGCGATAACATGGCCATCCTTCTGCTAGTTCGCGGAGCATATACCGCTCCAGGGCTAGTTGGGGAGGTCCGTTGTTGCGGATGGCATTTTCGGGCCGTGTGCCTGCAGGGAGAGAATGGAGGTCGGGCATTTTGAAGAACGATATGTACGTGTGATAGCAGGTGCAATTTTGTTGGAATTTGGAAGGGGCAAGGCAATCAGCGCAAAGAGACAATAATAAATAAGCATAAAGTGCGGCACTGTATTTCTAAGGACCGTGACGCATCAATGTATGGTGGTCGGTTAAATCATCCCCTGATCGGCTGTATCCACAACCGATCAGTTGTGCATAAGAAGATATGGTAGCTTCTACCACAGCTTATATTAATCTACACGGATAAGCATTCCTTCGATTAGTTGAGCATCTCTTCATTCTCATCTTGCAAAAATGCCCTCAGAAACAGATACTCGTGTCTATGCATACCTTGTCGGTGTCGGTGTGACCCACTCTATCGCTCCACTCATGCACAACTACATTGCACAAGCACTGGGCCACGACTGGAAATTCCTCGCGAAAGAGTGTCCGACAGTGGAAGATGCTGTTCAACTATTTCGACGATCCGACTTCGCCGGTGGAGTAGTGACCATGCCTTACAAGCGCACCATCATGGACCACCTCGACGGTCTGGACGAATACGCTATCCGGCTGGGGGCATGCAACAATGTATACCGGACGGCCGACGGAAAATTAAGAGGCACCAACACAGACTGGCGCGGGATTAAGGGATGTCTGCTCGGAGCGAGCGAAGCAGGCAGAGGAAAGCCGGCGGTGCTCATTGGCGCTGGGGGAGCTGCGCGGGCGGCGATTTTTACTCTATACGACCAACTGGAATGCCGGCAGATTTATCTTGTCAATAGGGATCGCGATGAAGTTAAGGGCCTCTTGGAAGAAGCGAAACGGGTGTATGGTGACGGCTTAGACATCATCTACGTGGACCGCATCGAGAAGGTCCAAGGTCTCGCCTCGCCGTACTACATCGTGGGCACTGTTCCGGATGCCGAGCCCAGCACCCCCGACGAGGTGGAAGTTCACCAGATTATTAAGTCATTTTTATCCACTCCCCAAGAGAAGGGTGTTCTACTCGACATGTGTTTCAAGCCACGAAAGACACGCATCCTGCAAGCTGGGAAGGTATGTGGCTGGAAGACAGTTGAGGGCACTGAGATTATCGGCCACCAAATTCATGAGCAGTACCGACTATGGTGCGGTGAGAAAGAAAGTAGCCAAATACCTGTGAGTGAGGCATGGGCAGTGCTTCGAAGGGCAGCAGAAGAAAGTCCGGCAATCAATTTCTAAGTTAAAGAAATTTCCTTTAGCAATATGCATCTCAAATAGACGATCGGGCATTTTCCGATTATTAAAGTTCGGTTAAGAATAGTGCCGTTACCAACACATATATAAACGGGACTAGTGCCTCGGATCATAGTATACATTCTATTATGATTGCATTTATCTGTTTGCACGTATTTCACAGTTGTACCATCACTGCTTAAAACGTCAAAATGCCTTGTGCGCCAGCAATCGCCTCCATGTCCTTGGGGAGGGCTTGGGTACATTCCCTCCCCGAGAAGCTCGCCCAGGCATCCAAGGCAGGGTTCAAAGGTGTCGAAATATTTTACGAAGATTTGGAATATCTCGCCAAAGAAAAAGGGCCCGTAAATGATTCAACGTTACTTGCTGCTGCCGAGGAAACTAGAGCCATTTGCGACCACTGTGGCCTAAAAGTGATTGGAATGCAGCCGTTCTTATTCTATGAAGGTCTAACGGATCGCGCTCAGCACCGGGAAAAGATCGAGCGCCTTAAGCTGTGGTTCGCCATTGTCAAGGTTCTGGGAACTGATATCATCCAAATACCTTCTAACTTTCAAACCGAGGGAATATCAGGTGACCTGGATTTGATAGTTGCCGACATGGTTGAAGTCGCAGACCTGGGATTGAAAGAAGAGCCAGCGGTCCGGTTTGCATATGAAAATCTCGCCTGGGGTACTTTCATTTCAACGTGGGAAAATTTATGGGAGGTGGTTCGGCGAGTGGACCGGCCTAATTTTGGGTGTTGTCTGGATACCTTCAACATCGCCGGACGGGTATGGGCTGACCCCGCCAGCGCCTCTGGTAAGACACCAAATGCAGATGCGGAATTGACCGCATCCATCCAGAACCTTGTTCAGACGGTCGATGTGAATAAGTTGTTTTACGTGCAGGTCGTGGACGCAGAAAGAATGCAAAGTCCGTTGATAGAGGGTCATCCATTCTACGTTGAAGGACAGCCAGCGCGGATGAGCTGGAGTCGGAATGCGAGATTGTTCCTTTATGAACAAGAGCGGGGTGGCTACCTGCCAGTGGTACAGGTGGCTGAAGCATTCTTAAAAGGCCTTGATTTTGAGGGGTGGGTGTCAATGGAGTTATTTTCGAGGTCGATGGCCGATCCGGACTCAACAGTGCCCGGGACACATGCACAACGGGGCATCAAAGCCTGGAATAGGCTGGCAGAGGAACTAGATCTCTAGGGACTCTCACAGTGTATCTACTATATAGACGGTATTACCTGGTTGAATGCATATTTTGAAGGATTACATATTAGCATCAATCATGAGTTGGTTGCTGCAGCTCGGCAACAAAGTCTGTCACCAGGTCTCCTGCGTGGAAGCCGAGGTTTTGCGCAAATGTAGGTTCGTGACTGTATAGTATTAGCATGGGCTGTTACGGAAGATGCCCGGCACAAAGCATACCTCAGTGGCGTTATGGAAGCAACCATCTCTTCAAATAACGCGTCAAAGTTTCCGGTTTCATCTAATATATGGGGCGTTTGTCGAGGAACAGGAGAAATGGGAGTAGAAATAGTAGGTGCCACTGTCATGTCAGGTTTGTCAGAGAGACCCGAGACCAGGTAGCTCTGAGAATCATGGATGCTGGTAGGATTGATGATGGGGGCAGTTGTACGACCATGGGCCATGTTCACAGGTAAACCAGCAGTGTATGTATTATCAAACACTTGGATTGTAGGAAGAAAATGATTAAAGTCCTCTATATTCCAGCCCGATCGCGAGTCGCGTATATACGACCTGTTTAATCTCGGGGGACTGGCCAACTTCAGTTTACCCATAAGCTGACTGAGGCGTCTTTGGAGCACATCTTCTTCACCACAGCGGCCAATCAGAATGCTCGTGCGTAGACATCGTTGTGCCTGGAAAAAGAACCAATACAGAAGGGGGGAAGATTTCGTTTCGCTTGTGATCTCAATATATCGATCAAGTAGATCAAGGCACGTCCGTAGGGCATGGAGTGCCATAGTGGTAATGGTCGCATCGTCGAAGTTACATTTGCTAACCAAACACAACGTAACAAATGATGAGGTTAGGTGTAAATTTAGTAAAGGAGGATTTGGTGAGTGGCGTGGGGGATATGGGTAGCGTGTTAGAAGAACCGATTGCCAGTCTCTCAACTTGGAAGCAATGTGCTGTATGTTCTCTTGTCCAGATGGACGGTACAAGACTTCGGTTAATAATTGCATAAGTTCATGGACCAGGTTAAACATGCTCAGGGCTCGCAATGGCCCCTTCTGAGTGGTTTTTAGACTCGGGGCTTGATCACAAGATGTCCACGTCTCCCATTCCTCCAGATCA
This sequence comes from Aspergillus pseudotamarii, assembly GCF_009193445.1. Lineage (NCBI taxonomy): Eukaryota > Fungi > Ascomycota > Eurotiomycetes > Eurotiales > Aspergillaceae > Aspergillus > Aspergillus pseudotamarii. The sequence goes on along the minus strand of NW_022475077.1, from coordinate 97,811 downwards.
TCCTCAGCGATGGGTTTGTTTTCACTCTGTTCTTCCAATGAGAGACAAGGAGTTCTGTCGAGAAGTGCGGAAACCATGTTATCAAGAAACACACAACCTTGGAAAACGTGCCCGTATCTCTGGTTTCTGGCTGGTTCAGGGAGGGTAACGACGATCCTCATAGCCTGACCAACGAGCACCCAGGCTTGGTTTAAGTCTCCACGTCCAATATTCAGAAGAGCCACAATCAGTAGGGTCTGAACGTGGCTCAACTCTAGATTGTTAAAATCCAGCATCAGGCGCACGCGTATGGCGGCTTCTATATGTTTCGGCTGTAGACAAGCTTCCATACTTGCAGTTTCTCTCATCATGCGTACGTATGCAATAATAGCCCACAGGACTACTGGATAGCTTGCACTACGATTCTTTGCGGAAGGGTCGCCGTGCATAGTCCTTAAAATGTCGCGTCGGTCAAGTATAGGGAACCAGCACTGAATGTGAGCAAAGTAGAAGTCTACCAGCTCTGCCACGTCGCCTGGGAATGGCAAGTTTAAGATATCATTAGATGCCGTTATATGTAATGCAGATGCAGGTGGAGGTTGGATGGAGTACGTATCAGTACTCGAGGCATTCATTGGGGTGTGACTTGTCCTCTCTGGACTACGCGTGTCGCATGACTCCCATTGGTGGTACTCATCATCATCATCACCGAGTGGATCGTATATATTCTCTTGCGACCCAGGTGCTAATAAGCGATTCACACCTTTCGCTACTTTTGAATTGCGCCATATCATTGTATATTTCTCTACCGACTCGGTGGCGAGAAAGCTGTTCTGATGTTGAGGATCACGAAGAAGGCTTTGGACGGCGCTTTCACTGTCAGGGATCTGCTGAAAAACAATTCCAAGTACAGTCTCAAGGGTTTTCACGTAGCCAGTTTGCAATCCACGGCGTCGACCGTTGTCCTGGTATGTACATCGCCGGCCGGCTTGGAGGCAGATCGCACACCCTGGTTGCTCCCCGTCGCATTTGGATTTGCGTCGGCGGCATTGGTCACAAGCACGACTAATCCGCTGGCGTTTATTTGAATGAGGTCTTGGCATGACTTTAAATATGCTAGACCAAGACCCTCAGCATGAGATGCTCGCTAGTTGAGGTCATCGTCGTCATTTCCAAACGAGGAGGATATCGATCAGGGCACGTGATCGGCTATGGAATTAACCGATGATAAATCCGAAACTCGAAGATCAAGAAGATCCAGACGAGCGAGCACGTCGTGTATGTGTTCTAAACATGTGATTGTTTTTTTACTGTACGTATACTGACGATGAGCTTTCAAACAACTCGTAGCAATGAGCAATATGATGGACTTCCTTGGTCTTCTCGACGATACAGCTCGGACGCTAGCTTGGTGCTGGTTGGATTTCCCGGGGCGGGCAAGAAAACCCTAGGGATCATGGCAGCTGTGGCGTTGCGCCGACAGCTTGTTGACTATGCCGCTATATTTCAGCGAAGGCACGGCATGTCTCCACATGGTTACTTTGCCGCACATGGCTCGGAACGATATCGCAAACTCGAGCTAGATGTGACCCAGGAGATATTAACAGAGCATCAAAAAGGTTGTGTGATTGTCGGACTCGGCTGGCTGGCAAGCAGACAACAGCAGGTTCTGCTGGAGGAGTTCGCCTCTTGTCACCCAGTTCTCTACATTCGACGGGACCGAAGCGATTTACAGCAGCTTATCGCGACTAGCCAGGACAAGTTCGAGCGCATGTGGGAGGCTGGAAATTCGTTTTTTGAATCGTGTTCCAACCTGGATTTTTACAACGTGACAGAAGGGTCGGTCGGTGAGGCTTGTTCCACACTACCTGCGTATTTGAAGTTGAAAGAGACGGAGAGAATGTTCGTAAGGTTCCTGCATCGCATCTGGGGCCGTGAACACCGGACTCGTTTTTCGGCGGATCCCTTCTCTGCGTCGTACACGTATGCTTTGCAGGTGCCATTGGCTTGCTTAGAGGGACAACTCGAAAATTACGAGGAGCTCGAGAATGGGTCGGATGCAATAAACCTGAAAGTTGAGCTTTCTGGTTCTCACGACAGAAGGCCATCCGAGTCAATGGCAAGGGCCGTATCCATGCTTAGGAGGCACTCGCGGGCTCTGGTAATCGTAGATATCAGTCCGTCCTCGGTACCAGATATATCGAGCTATCGCGTGCTGCTAGGAATGGCCTTGAGGACCATGCCGGATGCTATCACTTACTCCATGTCTCATGGAAATGATCTGGCGCAGGATGTAGTTGCTGCTAAGGGTTATATCATGGCCATAGGCACGTATCATCAAGAGTATCCTCTGGTGAGGAACGAGAATCTTCCGCAGCTATTCGCCCTTCGTCATAAAGCGCAAAGTATTGGTTTCGACGCACTCCGTATAACCGGCGAATCAACAGCAGCGGGAGACATTCTTCCCGGTATACCCATTCCGCAGAGTCTCGCCAAAGACGCTCTCATACCCATCATCGCATACAATACAGGACTATTTGGACGCACTTCGGTTTGCTTAAATCCAACCTTGTCACCGGTAGTTCTCGAAAGCAAGCGTTCAACAGGCGTCACCTTGCGGGAAGCAGAGATGGCGGTCTCAGCATGCTTCCTTCGTCGCCGGAAACGATTCGGCATTTTTGGGCAACAGTTATCGCACACTTTATCACCTGCGATGCACAATGCCGCGTACGCTGCGTGTGGACTACCGTTTACATATGACACAATGGAGCGACAAAGGCTATCTGATATTCGCGAAATCTTGGATGACGAGGGTTATGGAGGCGTGGCGGTATCACTTCCATACAAAACTGAAGTTCTTCGCTACCTAGACGAGATATGTCCAGAAGCACTGGACATCGACGCCGTGAATACGGTGGTATTGCATCAGGAATGCCAGCCCAATGGATTGCAGAAAGTCATTCGCAAAGGCTACAACACGGATTATCTTGGAATCAAAGATTGTATCTACAAGCACCTTTCCCCAGCAAATGCCATCCGTGACGGATCAACTGCCCTGATACTTGGTGCGGGCGGCATGGCCCATGCTGCAATCTATGCGTGTTACCAGCTTGGTGTGAAGCGCATATGTGTCTATAACCGGACCCCTTCCAATGCCCAACGACTTGTCGACTACTATCGTGAATGGGTGGAATCAAAGAATAAGCCCGCTTTACACCTGACCATACTCTCCTCGGCGGATGATCCATGGCCAGCGCACCTTCGCCAGCCCACAATCATTGTCGCGTGTATCCCTGGGCAGGGGTGCGATATCAAGTCATCGCACTCTTTGCATATCCCCGATCGGTGGTTACAAAGCAAAACTGGTGGTGTCTTTGTTGAGGTAAGGCATTTGTATAGTTACCAGAATATCGTACGCTAATATCTATAGGTCGCCTATGACGCCCTTGAAACGCGACTAATGAAGTCAATGAGACCACATGTATCACGAGGCTGGATCATAGTTGATGGCCTGTCGGTCTTAGTCGAGCAGGGCATTGCGCAGTACGAGCTCTTTACGAAACGACCGGCTCCAGTCCATGTTATGAGACATGCCATTCAACAGTCGATCCGAGAGAGGGCTCTTTAATCTCTTATGCAGATGGCAGTGACATATTAATTTGGTATCTCCATGATTAGCGCAACAGACGACGGCCTTCCTATACTCATGCTACTCAAATGAAACCAATTCCATACAACCTCTTCCCTAACTATATTCAATTATACATACAAACACACATTCACATAACCCTACTAACAATGCATCAATCAAAATTCTATTAGCCTGTTCGAGCCTAACTATTAAATATCGACATATACAGACACATTATCTATAAGACAGAATTCTGGACCAGAAGAACTAAATCCCACAAACCTATATATATAAAGAGAGAGAGAAGATAATGAAGAAAATACTTTTAATCATAATCGAATTATATACTACACCATATAGTCTTTCCCTTTGACATTCTATATCGATAGCTATCTTCTATTACCTGGCTCATCCAGAAAGCTAACATGGGCTTCCAAGGATCTTGATTACTTTTTAGAACGAGCCCATATCAGGCCGATGATGAGTCTCAATGCCTGGAACATTAAGCAAGTCCTTTTATCTATACTAGGCTCTTCCGACTCGTCATCCCGGGCTCCTAAGCATACTAAAAATATGGAGGCCCTCTGCTTCCGCCCTTATGATAGGCCGGTCCAATTTCTTCCATACTACCTCCCATACCGCCGTCAAAAGCCTCTTTATAACAACCTTCAAACCAAGCGCCGTCATAATTACTTTCTGATCCATCATTCTCAACTCGCCACTGTCTCACCACATTCCCATAATCATCTAAAAATACATGCAATATACCTCCACCCTTGAGCGCCACCTCATCCTCCACAAATATATGAGTAACAACACAGGCAGCGTGCCAGCGGGAATACCTCATCAGTGGGTTCTTGTCTAACCTCTCTTGACCTCTCGCTAAAAACTCTTTAAGCTCATCCGAGTAGTTCTGCGCACTAGGACATGGACTTTCTTGCGCAGCCTCTACCATCTCTCTGAACTCTGCATCTCTGAATTGAAGATCAACAGGCTCATTCGTAACACGCTCTGGAAAGACTTCCAGGGCGGCTGCCAAATCTAAGCCACCGAAGATGCTTTCATCGTCGAGTACTATCCCGTCATAAGTAACCCATTCTGCCTCTTCATTTTCGGCCCAGAGAGCCTTATGCGCCTCTTCATCAGTGTAGCAGAGGCGAAGCCAAAGACCCGATAAAGATCCGGTGTCATCAGCGTAGGCGCGTAGCGCCTCGGGGCGTATAGGCCGAAGGATCTCGCCTATTTGGCCTTCAGTTGGAGTAGGTGGCGATTTCTGATAGTAAGGCTATCAAGGTGGCATTGACTCGGGGGTCAGTTCCGAGGTATGATCCTCACATTCAGTTATGATAGGAGGCACATACCTGTCTGCCTTCGAACCCCAAAGCGAGAAATTGGCGAACAAGCCGTTTGCGACGGTCTGCGGGGGACTCGTTGGATTGTGAGGGATCTGGGTGGGGCTTTTCCCATTCGGAGAGGAAGTAGACTTCCAAGGGAAGTTCTCCCCAGGGAGGTTGTTTTGGTTGTCTGTCGTCAATCTTATGGACAGGCATTTTGTATGTATTCAGTCCCTCCGCCGCTGAGGACGAAGGATTGAAAGGAATATCTGTGTTTCCAACATCCAGTGTCCCGCTAATTTCGTGTAAAATACAACATCAATGGTACTGAAGCCGTATTTCAAATATACATAGACCATTGTAGAAAGCGGTCTAGGTTAATGCTCAAAACAGGATCCAATCAAAACTCGCCTCTTTAGGGCTCATTCTCCGGAAATCAAGTCGAAAGAAACTGAACGCGAAAACTGCTGTAAGCGGGTTTCACGTAATATATTAAACTGAACCCCGCACGATATGATCTTTCAATACAATTCCATACTTTTGAAACAAGGCTAAGCGGGATGCAGATTAGCGTGTTTCGAAGGAGGCATTCGAGAAAGAAAGCTATTAATTCAGTATCGTCCTCTACAGAATCCTTCCCCGGATGTAACACTACAAAGCTTAATAAATTAAAAGATCCATATAGATTTAGTTATACTCTTCCGGGGCTATATTACAGTGATATAGACGTTATAGAAAACCTATATAAACTACGATTTCTTTTTCTCTTCGCAGAAAGAAAAGTATCATAGAAAGTAGTTGGTGATAAACCTACAAGTTAAAGAGTAGTATGGCCAATCTACTAATACTAACACCACAGAACGTGAGGTATAGCCATTTCAGAGGTGAAAATAAGGAGTTTGCTTTGGATTATCCTCCTTCTTCTTGTGTTCACTGAGTACCTCTCCTGGCCGGCTTGGCCTACTGTAGAATGCCATAACTAGTCCGCCATTGTGTTGAAGTTAAGGACACACATACTCCTTACATAAATTTAATCTTCCCAATGTCATACAGTACAAGTATAGATATCCCTTCCTGAACCTTCTATAATGTTCTGCGTAGAGGTTATTCTTTTCTAACCATACCAATCACTTCCTCTTCGCAACCACCAAATTCTCCAACGCATGCTTCACAGCAACCTGATACCCAAAAGTCCCCAACCCAATAATAATAGCCGCCGCCTTATCCGACAAATAGCTATGATGCCGAAACGGTTCCCTGGCATGAACGTTGGTAATGTGGACCTCAATAAAAGGAAGTCCGACCCCAAGCAATGCATCCCGCAATGCGACACTAGTGTGTGTAAAGGCACCCGGATTGATGACGACCGCCTGGACCTTTCCTCTTGCTTCATGGATGCGGTCAATCAGCATGCCTTCGTGGTTGGACTGTAGACATTCTACGTCCGCGCCGTAGCTGGCTGCTAGTTCTTTGGCGGCTGTTTCGACGTCGCTGAGGGTTGTTGTTCCGTAGAGGTGGGGTTCGCGGGTGCCCAGGAGGTTGAGGTTTGGGCCGTTTAGGAGGAGGATTGAGGGCATTTTGGATTTTTAAAAGCGTTCTTTAGGTTCTTTTTTCTTGCGGTATGGAGACGGGTGTAAGGTGTAGAGTGTATTATAGATGGTTTGGTGTTGGATGTACGGTGGTGGATTGAACCGTCGGGTATTGATTGAGCCGATAGAAGTACTCCGTACTAGTACGTCGAGGATGGTTTACCTATTTACTGGCTGAGGTAGCTTTTTAGACTTTTAGTATCGAAAACTTTATTCTAGTATATCCACTATAACTACAGAACACATATTTCTTGACCACAATATGAAGATAGAAGTTTCCTTGTGTTTCTTCACATCACGGCATCCTGAGCTTCAGCGTGTATAACTTATGATTCATATATTGAGACTAAACACTAAAGAGCTGGCACTGCGGCAGTAGAATTTACCCTTTCATGCCATGTGTTTCGCTGTTAAAGACATGCGTGCCCGCCGGGACAGCATAGATTGTATAGGACTTGTCCACACGGACAAACCTAGCCCGCTGCGATGCTGTTACATTGCCGACTGAAGGCAAACGCACCTCTGCCTCAACATTTGCTGGGACTGTTACTGTGAGATTAAAGTTACCCTCTGCAGTCCTTTGCCACTCACAGCGAGCCTCTCCCTGCAGCATTTGGTAAGAACCACTAGCGCTCCTCAGATCCCCGACCAGCTTAGGCTGGAAGATCAGCCAATCCTCCCATGTAGAGCTGATGGTAGTTAGGGCAGTGGGCTGAATGCCTACCACTCCAGCGTGGAGCCACTCGTCGATCTGCGCAAGAATCATGTGATTCTTAGATGAGCTGCGGTCCCATTCCTCGCCGATGGTGGTGAAACCATGAGGATTAGCCTCGGTCGGAGCCATGAAATAGCCGTAACTGGGCCTGTCGTTCTGCTGGAGTGCTTCCCAGAGAATGTCGTCGCGACCCCCAGCTGACAACGCCCGTACAATCGGGCCCAGACCAATCTGTCCGCCACTTAGATGTGGGCCCTGTCCGTCGCTTGAGGGGTAGTGATACGTAAGCTCAACCAGGGCATTGAGGACCTCCTGGCGATGTTCCTCAGGCACCAGGCCAGAGTCTAGAGCCAATGCCTGCGCAGCTTGGGTGGCGTTGCTGGTACCATTATTGCCTGTATTAGTGTATCGACGACTGGTGTCATTCCAGAAGGCGGAGTGGAAAACGTTGCGGATGTTGTGGGATAGGTCGTTGTAACGGTCAGCGTCGGCGTGGTGCCCGGTGAGGTTGGCGATACGGGCCATGGCTCTGACGGTAAGGTAATAGCCCCAAGTGCCGGTGATACGACCCGAGGTCTGGGGGCCATCCTCCACCCAGTCACCTAGGGCTGCGTCGACAATATGTCCTCGGGCTTTCTCCCGCTGGATGTAGTGAACAAAGTCGACCAATCGGTCATAGTAGGCGGCCATGACCGTTGTGTCACCGTACAAATCATACAGGAGGGAGGGGACGAGTACAATTGCATTACCCCAGTTAATCTCATCTCCAAAACGGCCACGATACCCCCAATCGTATACAGGTGTCTTCAAGGCCACGTTCCCGGCCATCGACGTGTTTGCGATGGACTGGCCTTCGACCAAGTGATGCATGGCAGTGCGCAAGAAAGCCGGGAATTGAAAGTTGCGCGCCAGGGCTCCAAATGGCTGGGTGAAATCTGCCGGGTAAGGAAGCTTCTCACGCCCGGGACAGTCAGTGAAGACGGATATGATGTTGCTTGCCATTGAATACCACGCCATCTTATGGATTCGGTTGAGACGAGCGCTAGAGGAGGTAAAGCTACTAGCGAATGGGACATCTGCTTGGACGCGAAGACCTGTGATTAGGTCCCGGCTAGGCTTGTAGCCGCTCGGCAAACCTGTGACTTGAACCCACTGCATACCGAAGTAGTTGAACTTCGGGTGCCAGGTCTCGCCGCCAGACCGGCCGGCAGTGGTATACGTGATAAACAAATCCCTGCCACGGTCTCCCGGACCCAGCGACGCCTGGTCAACGGTGCCGTTTGCAGCAAGTGACTCGGCGGGAGCCACCTTGATTGTCGTACCAGCTGGTAGCTCAGGGAGGTTGAGTAGGGGAAAACCGGCAATATTTTGGCCGAAGTCGAACACCCAAGTCCCAGGAACGGGTTCAGTGACCGATACCGGGATGAGCCGCTCCTGGATCTTGACGGGCTCAGCGGCACGAGCAACCAGCCGAGTAGCAAGGTTAGGTGGAGGAGCCAAGCCAGACGCTATCCAGGGGTGTGAGTTGAGATCGGCTCCAGGGCGGTCCCAGCCCACTTGTTCCCGGGTTGCGTTGTAATCAGAGCCGGAGTACCATGCGTCGGTGACCAGAGGCCCGAGAGTGGTGCGCCAGTACCGGTTCGTGACAATGGTGGTTTTGCTGTCATCGCTGTAGGTGATTTCCAGACGACCAATCAAGCGCGGGGTGACAGCGGCACCAGCAGATGCGTCACTGGCAGCAATGTTGTTGCCCGAACCGGTGACCTGAGCACCAGCCTTGTGATTCAGTGTAAGACCAGGCGCGAAAGTGATAGTTTTGTTGCCGATCGCGGTGATGGTTCGCGATTCGAGCTTCTCGCCGCCCCCTCCGGTGTCAATGTTGATGCTGCCGCCGACATGATACCCAGTAGTAGCATTGAGGTGTATATTTATGCTTCCGGCTAGTGCACCTTCTACCAGTGTGCCATTGCCCTTAAGCTGACTCTCCCACCACGAGTAGGGAGAGGTTCGGCCGACACTCGGATTCTTAACGCTGCGACGTACGTACGCCGGGCCATTGCCGAGACTGACACCGATAACATTCATGCCGGGCTGCAGCCATTTCTTGACATCATACGTTCGGTACTCAGTTGACAGCTGCCAGTTCGAATATCCTGGAGCAAGGACCTCGTCGGTGATTTCTTCTCCGTTCACCGTAGCATGGTGCAGTCCAATGCCAGCCAGGTAGAGGCGCGCGAAAGCAATCGTCTTATTATGGGAGATGTCAAATGGACGGGCGAAGAGCGGTAAAGGCTGGTTTTCCGTGCGCCCAGGATAATCAATCCAACGTGCTTCGCCCCAGTCGGTCTGCTCAAGTAAACCAGTAGTCCAAGTGGCCGGCCAGGACCAGTCCGAAGCGTCTCCATACGCGTCCCAGACTCGCACATGCCAGGCTATGGAGTCTCGCGACTTAAGCTCGCTGCCGAAGCGCACCTGCTGCTGGTTGCTATCAACCTTACCACTATCCCAGATTAGCCGTCCCTCGCTAAGGTCAGCGATGGTCTTGGCGGCTTGAATTTCATACGCCGTCTGTCTATCACCGGGACAGATAGACGCATTGCAGTTGTGAGTCTGGTTGATCTGCCAGGTCAGAGTAGGACGCGAATTACCAAGGTCTAGTGGTGAGTCGGTTCTGCCGTCGACGGTGAGATGTGTGACTTGGACAGCGGCACGGGACCAAGCCGGTAGAAGCATGAGCAGCGTGCCCGTGAGGGCTGGTGTATACCACAACCACATCTTGAACCCTTCTCCACCGTTGGGAATCTCTATCGCAATATCATCCGCATCTTTGTAGCCGGCCCAGAGGGTCACTTTAAGCCACCAGCCAAGATAGCGAGACCAACCTCGGTGTTTCTTTAACCCGAGTAGTCGAGATGAGCTTGCATGTAGCGGACTAGTGCCCAGCCAGTATTGTTTCCCCCCGCATTTTTCTGCAGATCCTGATATATTAAGAGGGGGAAAGAGCTATATACCTTCTACAATTGGTGTAGAGATAAGCGAAAGGTCCATCAGTCTACATTCAAACTAGCTAATACGGTAATACTATCCATGAAGATTCCTTAATGTCGGGCCGCTGTCATCATCACGCCGAATAGAGACAATGTTAATGGCGCCGTTCGTTGCCGCGTCCACTAGGTCCATGGAGCAGACCTTGAGCGGGACTACCACAGCTGTACCGGGAGAGTCTGGCTGTGGGTGTGGCTTGAGTAGCTTTCCGTTGTCCGTTTCAATTGCTTCGCATGTACATGCCGCTCCTAGCAGGGAGAATAACGTGTTATGTAGGAGAGGTGCCAGAGAGTTTCTGACTGGGGATAAAGAGTTTAGCTGAGGACAGCTATCCCCTCCGCAGAGTATTTGTTCTTGACTTGGACACTCCCGCAGGAAGACCATAGAAGAATATGTATTTGATTCACTTGAGGTTCACCGGGTACAATGCAAGACACTCAACTTGGTTTATCACACGCTTAGAGTGGCCGCTACATTTGTCAACATATCCTCAACGTTCGTGACTCTTGTCGTACAATGAGGATTGGTCCATAGTTGTTCACTCCAGGTTGCCTTTGACTTAGACTGGTCACACTAGCGAACATTGAATTGTAGCATCTAGGAAACTTGTGATGGCCAGCTCACCCAGCCTTTCATGGATGCTGTATGCCAAGGTCCGCTACGTTCCTCTCGGTGTGGGATTGCCACGTCGGATATCCAGTCGTTAGCCACCATTCCTCGGTCTTCGTGGTCAAAGGCTGGGTCATTGTTGTTTATAGGATGCCACCCTCTAATACGGTAGGGTTCGGCTTCATTTGGCGCCTCTGTGGCATTCTTAAAAGGATCAAAGGTCACAGATTGCAAGGCCCGTTGGTCATCATTCCAATCTTCACGCTGAAAAATGAACAATACCCCGCTACCGCCTACAGTGTACCTGGGGACAATACCAGGGATTTGCCCTTCATTGGCTGCAGCTGGCGGGATATTCTCACGCAGGGCATGTTTGAATGCGTCTATTGTGGCGTAGTAAGTCCCACAGGCCTCCCTTTCCCCTCGGTAGTGAGATATACAGTCGTCTTCATTGCCCCCAGGGAGAAAGTACAGATCCAGTCGGGTATGAAGGTTTGGAACATGCTTTGGAGGAATAAGCTCCGCATACAGCTTTACCATATCAATGTCTCTGGGACTGTGTTTGCATGCGTAAAATAAAAGGAAAGGGAGAACAGTGGTGGTAGAGGGCATCTCTCAAGATTTTCGAATACCATATATGCATTGCTGCCCGTATGATCATTAAAGGGTTCTGTATGGACTTTGAGCCTTCAATATCTTAATGGAAATGGAATGGCATCTTCCTCATCATCGGTTTCGGATCCCAGAAACCTTTTGTCATCGTCGAATGGTAGAAGTGGCTCGTCAGCAAGCCAATATCGTTCGGGGTTCCATGAGAAGAGCATAGATCGCGCTCTCCCATCATCTAGCATACCGTACGTCTTTAGCCACAAGGGATGGTCAAGTCCACCGTACTGCAATGGGGAGCCGTCTATAATGAAACATGGCCGAGTAGTTTCTGCAAGGCGAATGTCCACACCACTTCCTTTACAAGTCTGCTCCGCGTCAATGTATAGTTGATTAAATTGAGAGGTCAGCAGCCGGCAGTCCTCCATCGTTATCAATTTCAGTGAAGGAAACTTTCGACTCGCAAATACCTCCCGGAATTGTACGGCCAAGCCATGAATTGCTTGAAACCCTTCACCTACGTAGAGTAACAAGGATTCAAGTCTAGATGGCAATGTATCGACTAACCGGAAGGGAGCAATAGAACGTCCAGCGCAACCACCAAGTAGCACCTCCACCTGAAGGCAAAGGTGCTTGAGACGTGAGAATGAACGCAGTAAGCCAAGATGAAGGGCCGACTCTCGACGAGATGAATTTCCTTGCCGATAAATATCAAGGTACTCAAGGCTATGTCGGTGCGGCTGTAAGGCATCCCAGATCTCTCTGTTTGATGGCATGGTTCCAACTCCTTCAGATTCAGGATCTTCCAAGAGAAGTGAGAATTTCCTCAGAGATATTGTTACGGCGAGCAGGCCCTGTATGTTCGTTAAAGCACCACCTGACGCCACACTGCTAATAAGGTATGGTTGTTCCAGGTCAGATGTTCCATGATTGTCTTTTAGTTGGATAGCTGTGGTATCAATACGATAGACGGAAAGCGTTTTCAGTCCTTTTAAGTAAGAGGACTGGCCATAGATGGTTCAGCTGGAAAGTCCCGTCGGCACCAGGTGCATCGTTGGGTTTAGAGGGGGCCCGACGCGATAGGCACTTCATCAAAGAGATACAGCTCTCTCAGCTTAGCCAAAGGCGGTGGTTGGGAACTATTACTTTCTTGACTCCTTAATACATGCTGCAATACTGCTCCCAAAACGGGGTCAGATGGTGGCACATATGCACAGACGGTGGTGAGATTTGGGAGAGAGAGAGGTTAGAAGAAGTGCCATCAAAGGCCGGCGATCGCGTTTGTGTTAATCATCAATAATACCTGCTTCTAGGGAACGAATTCCGGCATTCACAATCGCCACATGGATGAGGTCTAGATCCTCTCCTGATAGACCCAGTTTTTCGGGTTTGCCAAAGGTGACATGTGGGTAGAATCCCCAGTTCCCGATGGTCAAGGTCCGAACCAGGGCTGCTAGGCGGGGATTACGAAGGACTGTTCGTAGGAATTTCCAAAGCACCTTGAATGGTTGTTTCCGAGTATAGGCGAACAGCTGCATGTGGGTGCCACGGACGGTTGAGAAGGCCCAGGCGGAAAAGGTAACGGATATCGCATTCGTCATCGTCATCTAAAGCATATCCCAGAATGGTCCGGCATAGCTCCGCTGGAAGATTCGCAGGGTCGGGCAGTTTGACACTACGTACCAAAAAGTCCAGGTGTCTAAAACTAAGAAATGAAACAGGTGCAACGATTGGCCGAAGGATGTTTGAGTGGGTATGTACAGAGTACTACTAGTAGACGATAAAGGAACCAGACAATGAAAAATCAAGGAATGCCAAACCCCATTGCTGAGGGGGGTTCGGACTGTGGGACGGAAGCGTGCACCAAAAGTCCTTGCCAGGGGTCATGGTATCACGTGATATTAGGTCTAAACAATATCATTGGATATTGAGCACGTGATTTAGAGGCGTCGGGAGAGGACTTTTGAGCACGTGTCGTACAGGGAAATATCGTTATTTTACTGTCTCCCAAAGAACATTCCTCATAACAAGGCATATCGCGCCTTGTTATCGATTTAAAGAATGCACTGAAATAATAGTAGCCAAGTGTAGATTTCTTGAGACATGTAATTACTGCAAGTTACCAGTCTCAGCTCTGACTTTACACAGAGTACTTAGTAGTAATATATTACCACAACCAAAATATATACCCACAAGGCACAAGATGGTATGCACTGTATGATCCTCCTGTTCTCTCCTTTCTATACCAGGGGAATTTGCTCCATATACTAGACACCAGTATCTCCATATCCAACTTGATATTTCGGTCGGGTCAAATAAGGGAATCAATATGATCAATCCCTTCAAAGTTAAGCCGAGGGCTTGCGGAATTGGGAAATGGAACCTCCACTCCATATCACCTCTAGTGCGTGAGAATAAATATCTCAAAGGATTATTACTCCAGTGAGGCATAGGTTATTCGGCGCCTTTTCCTATTACGGCAAACCCTCGTCAACACCTGACCTGCACTTCCTTACCAGCATTAAACCAGGTCCCAACCGCCCGTTCCAAAATCAACATCGCATTCCGCATCACCCACCTTCTCAAAAAGCTGAACTGTTTCCCATGTGGTATCTTTGGTTATCGTACTGACAGGTGATATTAATGATGGATGATGCAAAAGACCCTCTTCCACATCACCAGGCAAGAATGAATGAGTCTGGTCAGAATAACGAAGAACCGAGCGATAGGGAGGCACAGGAGCCGGAGGAGAAGCACCTGAAGGGCTTCCGAATGTATTGCGTATCCCTGGCTCTATTGACGTCTATTTTTCTCACCACCCTAGACGCTTCTATCATCTCAACGGTAGGTTGAGCTGGGCATACTTCGGCGGTCGCTAATACGCATGGTGTACAGGCAGTACCGCAAATTTCTAGTCGCTTCCACTCGACACTGGACATTGGGTGGTATAGCTCGGTTTACATGATTGCTATGTACATTCCTGCTCAATAACCCCTGAACCCTTCAAAGCGGGAATACTCATGCTGGATAGATGTGCTATCCTGCCGATGGCGGGGAAGTTCTACGCGCATTTCAACCCGAAGGTTTGATACTAATCCATTATTGGTAAACTTATACCTTGATCTTTGACTGTAACAGTGTACCTTTCTTGGATTCCTCTTTTTGTTTGAATTGGGCTCTCTGCTTTCTGCTGTGGCAGTGTCCTCGAGGATGTTGATTGTGGGCCGAGCGGTCGCTGGACTTGGGAGCGCAGGGATTTACAACGGAGCTTTGACCATCATGGGGAAGGGAATGAAGCCATCCGCTCGGGCTTGTAAGGGCTGACAGACAATCGACATTCATCGAAAAGACGGCTAATATAGTATCATAGGGCAGATCGGTTTGGGAACATCGATGGCTACGATCGGATCGGTATTTGGGCCATTGATCGGGGGTGGCTTGACCTCGCGGGTGTCATGGAGGTGGTGTGCGTGATCGCTGTCGGCTGTAATTCTTATCATCTCTAATCCGACCGTGATGCAGGTTTCTATATCAATCTCCCGCCGGGTGGTTTGACAGCCCTAATTCTCGTGGTAATGAAGATCCCAACTAGCAACGATGAGCCAGAGCTTCCGAAAGGGCTGCGGAAATCGCTCGCTCTCTTTGATCCTGTCGGGTTTCTTTTATTCTGCCCATCATGCATCTTGTTTCTCCTTGCTATCCAATGGGGTGGGGTGAAATATCCATGGAATTCCGCTCGTGTGATTGGCCCTCTATGTGGATCTGCAGTAGGATTTATTCTCTTTGTGGTACAGGAGGCGCGTCACGGTGACAAAGCCATGATAGCACCCAAGATGGCTCGAAATTCCGTTGTCTTTTTCGGATTCTGGACAGTCTTGTTTCAATTCGGATCACTTATGGTGATCACGTATTATCTGCCGCTGTGGTTCCAGGTTGTCAAAGGCGCCAGTCCGATCCGAAGTGGTGTAATGCTGTTGCCCACCATCATCGCTCAGACACTGTTCACAGTGGTTGCAGGCGCTATTGGTAAGTACCGCCTCATTCCTACGGTGATGATACATTGTACCATCTGCTAACATCTATACGCAGTATCCAAGAGTGGGTACTGCGCACCCCCAGCACTAACCGGATGCGCATTGACCGTCATTGGCGCAGGTCTAATGACAACCTTCGTTCCTTCTACCCGGTCAGGGAAGTGGATTGGTTATCAGATCCTCATTGGTGCTGGCCGAGGCTTATCAATTCAAGTGGTCAGTATAGAAGCCGGTCATTCCATCCCGTCTTTTAGCCTGTCTTCTGACACTAGCATCTATTACACAGCCTATCATCGCTACACAAGCTGTACTTCCGCGTCAGCTGATCTCTTCGGGAACTTCCATTATTCTATTCGGGCAGTTCTTCGGAGGTGCAGTTTTTACAGCATCAGCGCAAACAATCTTTACAAACCGACTCTATGATTCCTTGCTGGAGTACCTCCCAGATCCCAAGACCGTGAAGGATGTTGTTCAGGCGGGGGCAATTCCATCGAGCTTTGCGCAGCTTGTCCCGGCGACAGACTACGCTGATGTCATTCAAGCATATAATCATGCATTGACACAGACCTGGGTACGTAATCTTGCTATATATAACTCTCCCTAGATATTACTCCTCGACGTGCTAACTAACAAAAGTACCTGGGAGTTGGACTCGCCGGAGTGGCATTCTTCATCTGCTTCGGATTAGGATGGACCCATATCGACAACAAAAAACCAAAGGAAACAGCAACAAGCCCAGCAGTCCACCACAACGCGGAAGGGGAAAAGCACATTTGAGGTATTATTTGTGATGCTACTCTATGTCAACATTACTTGACTGAGGTATCTTCTCCGTTTAATCTCAGACGCAAAGGCTTCTCGAGTGACGCGACTGCCGTCAGCATAGGCGTAATCGATAGAGCAATCCCAATACCAACAGGACAACATCTGTGCTGCACACTGTTCGAAACCGTTCTAATGAAAGATTGTGCTGAGCTATTTAGTCGGTTTAGAAGGTGGCCGAAAATGCTCGCCTGCGCCACATCCCGTAGCTCGGCGGCGGTCAGTGGACTGGTACACGGAACCTCAGGTAGAGAAGCACCAGTGGAATAGCTTGATTCCGGGCTATCCTTATCGACAAGACCATCATGGTAGCTCGGAATGTTGGTTGATGAAACCATGCCCATGTATGCATGGAGGAGACGAACATAGCACGTCAGGATTAGGAGGGTCATGAAATCTACTCGATGGTGATACGCGCAGGATAGTTGCCCACAACCAGCGGGGCACAACTGCGAGTGCCATAGAAAGACATCCATAAGCTGTTGCGTCATACTTGCAATATATTCGATCCCTGCATCTTGGTGCGTCTTCGATATGGAGCGGGTCTGAGTGCACATACTCGACGAGCTAAAGAGACTTGTTTGCAAAGACAGAATCTTCTGTAGACAGCCATCCCATACATGATCAGCTGGCGAAGACCATGCATGCTCTGCAAGGATAGGATGTAGGACACACGATCCACTCGGGGGCACGGGAGGAAGTGAAGCGGAGTCTTCGTTTAGAAGGTCTGCATTAAACATTACAGGGTCCAATTGTGAGGCGGATGATATGACTGTCACAAAGATAATGAATATTAGCAGAGGCGCATTATCTTGGGGTATGCGAACCTACGAAGTGTTGCATCAGCGTGTATCGGTGAGATGCCATTGAATTCTCCTTCGATATTTGGTGGACCATTTCCCATTCCATAAACATTGTTGATGATTGTATCCTTGGCACATGCGTCGGGATTCACCTCCACTGCATGACCTTTGCTCGCTGTGCCGATCCTTGGCGTATCTCTCGAGTCCAACTTCCACACCGTTTCAGCCCATGGTGTGGCAGCAGAGCCCTTTTCTCGAGGCCGCCCGGTCCGCAAAGGCTGACTATATGTGCACGAGAGCCCTGATACATGACATCGCTCACATAAATTCACATTGTTCGGTAGTCTTTGACAACGAAGCTTCAGTTCATGGCAACGGTCACAGGCCTGTCGAGTCAGCGATGAAGCGACAGTTCTATCCATCTTTCAACAGACACTAGGAAGTGTCGAACGGGGGGATAAGCCACGACAAGATATTCTATGTAAGGCGTTAACGCCGTATGATTCCACCATGTCAGAGCCAAATCAAGCGTCATGTTCTATTTTGGTCGTATCAGCACTGACCCCTGGTTGTGTATATTAATACCTAAGGGATTATGAGAGCATGCGCGGATAAAGCGGAATCAGTATTTTCGGAAGAATGGTTGATATGGCGAGTCATATTGCGCCAATTTGATGTACAGTTGGGGCGGGGTTTCTGCTTGGGACGCACTACGCATGCATGGACGCGGACGGTTCTGTACAAACATATGGACCATCCTTGACCAATACTTATGTCGCTGATAAGCTCTTGCCAAGAGCGCTTATGACCCCTTGGCGTAAGAACTGGGGACTAGTAGTGAGATTTCATCTTACGGCGGACTAAATCTAGCTTACGGATAAAAAGACTAGTATTATGGGTAGATAATCCAGCAGAACCTAATGGATAGATCTAATTGTGTAATATATAGTGTGTTGGTATTGGTAAATTTGGTACTATTTTTTTGTCCGCAAGGTAGATTTATTCCGCTGTAAAATCGAGGATCTGTCCAGTGTCGGGATCGAATATTGAAATCACCATTCGGAGTGGAGTTGGTGGGGAGACGCTTTGGCAGAATTGAAGGTCTAGTACCTGGGAACACCAGCAGAAGCCCTTTCACCTCTAAGTTCTACTCCAAGTTTAATGCGTGTTGAGGACTTTAAAGAGAGGAAGAAGTCCGTTAGAATGCCATGATGGATATATTTATAGAGGTTGATGCCCCGTCACAGACTTCCCGTGAGTTGCCCGACTCTCAAATGGTCGCGGAAATTTATCAGGTACATTAGATTACCATGTGGCTAAAGATGCACCTAATGGGCTGAATGCAACGTAGGCCTGGTCTTATGATCTCTACTCAACGCCGCCCGTCAAGGTCCGTGAGAAAAGTCCGAGCATGAGAGAGAACCATGGAGGGATATGCTAGTGGCAACAACAAGCGCCAGGATTAACGTGCGATTAAGATTCGCGAGCTCAGTGTTAGCACTGGACAAATGTGATCATCTAATAAAATAGCAATCCGTCTATCAATTTGTCTGGCACTCGCAGAACGGTACTGAGCCCCAATAATTGGTTAGCAAGGAGTAAGACAGACAGGGTTAGGCATTATATTCCTATTTCGTAAAAGTCGCCGAGTAGCGAAAAGCACAAGGACAGAAAAAATATTGTTTAAAATTAGACAAAGCAGGGGTAGCAAAAAACTGCTCAGTATACCTCCTGACACGCAGTAGTACGATTGGATATCAATCTCTCAATGGTTGCGGTGAATATGGTCATCCTCATAGGCTTAGTTATGTTAGGGTTACATCTCATTCGTTACGAGTCTCCACACTTGACACGAAATATCAGTTGATACAAGGGCATGTCCTCGGACTCGTGTCTTATCATCGCCCTTGTTTAAGACGGGACGTCGGGCCGATCTGAACTATCATTCTATTGGGGCGGAATGGGGACCTCGCTAGCACTGCAGGGGCGTCCTAGAGGCTACTATGGTGAGCGAGTCAGCCCAGTGAAAGACGGCAACTCCAGGATTCGAACCCATGTCTTCGAGCAAGCCGGCCTCTCAGCCTTTTTGGGGATTATGTTGGAATTTATCACCAGCTTTACTGGATTCATTCCGTACCCTCCTAAGTATCTCGGCTTGAACTACTATGCTGCTAGTGGAAGTCGTTCATTGGCTTGCATGATTGTCAGTGGAAGGAAACAGAATAGGAAAACGAATCGAATGGCCTACTAGGTTCAGGAAAATACCCCGAATAGCAGTCCTGGACCTTATTGTCTGGATGGAGTAAGTCTGTTGATGAAACATTCTGAATATTGTGAAGTTTGTGAAATAGTTCGAGCTACAGGCAATGTATAAGACCGTCCCAGGGAAAGATAATGATTCACGTTTGCAGGGTAAGACTTCTTGCAAAGTCCAGTTCATAACTACCCATACTTAGTCATGAACACTAGCTCAAGCGAACCTATCGCCATTGTAGGAAGCGGTTGTCGCTTCCCTGGTGGCTCCTCCTCACCGGCACGACTGTGGGAGCTGCTGCGTGCACCCAGAGATGTGAGTAGCGATATTCCAGAAGATCGGTTCAGCTGGAAAGGGTTTTATCATCCCGATGGCTCTCACCATGGAACGACAAACACCAAGCAAGCCTATTTTATTGAAGATGGCATCCGCAAGTTCGATGCGCAGTTTTTCAACATCCCTCCTGCTGAGGCGGACGCAATCGATCCTCAGCAGAGGTTGTTACTCGAGACAGTATATGAGGCAATTGAGTCTGCAGGTATGACCCTTGAAGATATGCAAGGAACGGAAACAGCTGTTTTTGTGGGAATGATGGGTTGCGACTACGCAGACGTTGTGCTAGGAGATTTGGAATGTGCGCCGACTTATACGGGTACTGGGACGGCCCGCAGTATCCATTCTAACCGAGTGTCTTATTTCTTCGATTGGCATGGCCCGTCCATGACTATTGATACTGCTTGTTCTTCCAGTATGATGGCAATCTACCTAGCGGTGCAAGCCTTACGAAACGATGATGCCCCTGTAGCCATTGCAGCTGGGGCGTCGTTGATCATCGGACCTGGTTCGTCGGCCTTCTAGTGGGATAATATTTTTGATGACTTACAAATTCATTAGACAACTACGTGATTCTCAGTAATCTCAATATGCTCGCTCCAGACGGTCGGGCTAAAATGTGGGATGCCGGGGCTAATGGGTACGCACGAGGAGAGGGAGTTGGCGTAGTTGTCCTTAAAAGACTCAGTGCCGCATTGAGAGACGGTGATCCCATCGAGTGTATCATCCGGGAAGTCTGCGTTAATCAAGACGGTCGTACCCAAGGCATCACCATGCCAAATGAGTTGGCGCAGGCAGCTCTCATCCGCCGGACGTATGAACGTGCTGGCCTGGATCCCAATAGCCCTCGAGACCGTCCCCAGTATTTTGAGGCTCATGGTACCGGAACCCCTGCGGGGGATCCCAAGGAAGCAGAGGCAATTGCTAAAGCATTCTTTGGGGTGAATGACGGTTCCACTGATCCAAATCCAATGTATGTTGGATCGGTCAAAACAGTCATTGGCCACACTGAAGGCGCCGCTGGCATTGCAGGAATCTTGAAGACATCATTAGCGCTACAACATGGTTTAATTGCGCCCAACTTACTTTTTGATACGCTTAGCCCGGCTGTCGCAGTATTCACAAAGCAACTGAGAGTACCGACTTCTCTTATTGCTTGGCCAGCAGTTCCAGGGGGTGGTCCAAGAAGAGCCAGCGTGAACAGTTTTGGTATATTCTCTTCATGAACATGGACCTTTCGGCAGCTGATCAGTTTCACAGGATTTGGTGGATCGAACGGTCACGCCATTCTGGAAAGCTTTGTGCCAGTATCGCAGGTTGCGGAATCTGATGACCCGGGAGAAGTGTCTTTCTCACCTTTCACATTCTCCGCGCCGTCAGAACGTGCCCTCATATCTACTCTCACTGCCTTTGCGGAACACCTGCAAAACACCCCTAAGCTTAATATGCGAGACCTAGCATACACCCTACAGACTCGCAGATCAGCCTTCCCATTTCGCACGACCTTTTGGGCTGCAACAACTGCTCAACTTGTCGACAAAATAAACGAGAGACTACAAATGTCCAACTCTAAGGAGACCACTCCGCTTAGCATCCGAGCCCTTTCACGACCTAGTGGCAGGGTTCTTGGCATCTTCACAGGTCAAGGTGCGCAATGGGTTGGAATGGGCATGGAGCTTGTCCAACGCTCCTCCTATGCTAGGAGCATCGTTGTCGAGCTTCAGCAATCTCTAGAAGACTTGCCAGAGGAAGACAGACCGGCATGGTCCCTTACTGAACAACTAGCCGCGGGGTCTGAAACCTCTCGACTCGGCGAGGCCGCCATTGCACAGCCGCTTTGTACGGCAATCCAAATTATGCTGGTACGTTTGCTACGACACGCTGGCATTGAGTTCGCTGCTGTAGTCGGCCATTCATCTGGTGAGATCGCCGCTGCCTACGCAGCAGGCTTCCTAACATCTGGCCAAGCCATACGGATAGCATATTACCGGGGCCTATGGGCGAAGTTGGCAAAAGGCCCAAATGAAGAAAGAGGTGCTATGTTAGCAGTTGGTACCTCTCTAGAGCGTGCCGAGCAGCTTTGCAGTCACCCAGATTTCAAAGGGCGAATCACTGTTGCAGCTTCTAACTCACCCGCCAGTGTTACGCTTTCGGGGGATAAGGATGCCATTGATGTAGCGAAGCTACGGCTAGATGAAGACAAAGTGTTTGTGCGTATGCTTCGTGTTGATACCGCCTACCATTCCCACCATATGATTCCATCCGCACAGTCTTATGTTCAATCCCTGTTGAGCTCTGGGATCCAACCGATTATCCCAGATGAGAGCTGCCCTCAGTGGTACTCTAGCGTTAGTCCAGGACAGGAACCCGTGCAGATGACTGCCGCTCCGGGTGCAGACTACTGGGCTAAAAACATGGTTCAAACGGTCTTATTTGCTCAGGCTGTTAAGAATGCTGTTTCCAACGCTGGTCCATTTGACATTGCGATTGAGATTGGGCCACATCCAGCCCTACGAGGACCATTCTCGCAAACTGCTGAAGCGAGTTCAGAGGATCCTATTCCATATTCAGGTTGCTTAATGCGAGGGGTGGGCGACATTGAAGCCTTTGCCAACGCTCTTGGACTTGTCTGGTCCCATATACCTCCATCTACAGTCACCTTTGATGCGTTTGAGCGCATAATCGCCCCTCATTCAGCAAGTCGCACTTTTATCAGGGGGCTTCCATCGTACCCATGGGACCATGGACGCTCATACTGGTTTGAATCCAGAATCTCAAGTGCCCACCGGTACCGCAAGCGCGCAGTCCACCCGCTCCTTGGTGTAGAGCAAGAGAATACCACAGAAAGTGAGATTAAGTGGCGCAACTTCCTTCGTACCAAAGAGATCCCCTGGTTGAAGGACCACCGCATCCAGGGGCAGCCGGTCTTTCCAGCAGCTGGCTACACTTGCATGGCTTGGGAAGCAGCTATGGAGATCTCAGACGACAGGCCTGTTCAGCTTTTTGAAATTCACAATTTGGAAATCGGGCAAGCTATTCTTTTCGACGAAAACCCCATTGGCATGGAGATAATATTCGCTGTTAACGATATCCAGAAAGTCCCTGAGATCCCGGACACCCTTCATGCTAAGTTCACATGCCACTCATGCAGTAGCCGTGATAGCAATCAACTATTCCTCAATGCTAAAGGGGATCTCACGATAACCTACGGCAACCCTTCATTCAATGCTCTTCCCGCCAGTCCTTTCCGGCCACCAAATGTTATTGACACCGATCCTGAGGAATTCTATTCTTCCCTGAGCCACCTAGGGTACGGCTATACAAAGGAATTCAAGAGCATTGTCTTCTTAGAAAGGAAAAGAAACTACTCCTATGGTTTCTTCCGCATGTCTCCAAGCGATATGATCATCCATCCGGCAACGGTAGACACTGCCTTCCAGGCCCTGCTGGCAGCAATGTCCTATCCCGGCGACGGGGCCCTCTGGTCGTTACACATGCCCGTCTCTGTGCGGCATGTCAGGCTGAACCCATACGTTGCATCCTTGCTATCTACTAAAGGCCTCGGTGATCTTGTGTTTGAAGGGACGCTTGTGGACCGTGACTCAGTACAAAACGAAGGAAATGTCCAGATATATCCACGCGATATGTCCAACGCGCTTCTGCAACTAGAAGGAGTGAGGGCAAAGCCGTTCACACCTGCAACCTCGGCAGATGACAGGAAGGTCTTTTCAAAGACAATCTTTGACTTACTGGTTCTCGATGGTGCTTCAATTACAGAAGGACACAGAGCGTCGGCACAGGAATATGAGCTGGCCACTCTACTAGAGCGTGTTGCCCATTTTTACCTTCGCCGCTTGCATCACAGTATCAACCAGCATGACAAGGATGGTGCCCAGTTTCATCATCGGTGTCTACTAACGTTCTGTGAGCATATAGTGAACCAGGTCTCTTCTGGTCAGCATCCTTGGGCTAAGCCAGATTGGGCAAAAGACACTAAGGAAGATATCCTTACTGTGGCAGAAAAGTAGGCCTAGAGCAATATCCTTGTGGAGAGTGACTAACAGCTTCTTAGATATGCACATCTGATTGATCTGCGCATCATGCATTCTGTTGGTGAGAATTTGATCTCTGTGGTACGTGGGGAGACGACCATATTGCAACATTTGGCCAAGGACAACATGCTTGAGGAATACTATCGCTATTCTCTCGGTTTCCCGGTGTTGAACGGCTGGCTTGCTCGTATGGTGAAGCAGCTGGTTCATCGCTTTCCACGCATGAAGATTCTAGAAATCGGTGAAGGACTCTTAGACAAGTTCCGACAGTTTATACAACAATGCTAATTTTATTTAGGCGCCGGAACTGGGGGTGCAACGAAGGAAATCCTTCAATCAGTAGGTCTCAAGTTCACTTCATATACATATACCGACATTTCCCCTGCATTTTTTGATCGTGCGCAAGACGAATTCAAGGAATTTTCGAGTAAAATGGAGTACCGCACACTGGATATCGAATTGGACTTTACCGCTCAAGGCTATGTGGAGCATTCCTTTGACCTCGTTATCGCGTCCAATGTCATCCATGCCACGAAGTCGTTAGAGGAGAGTCTTCGCCAAGTCCGGGGCCTTCTTCGTCCTGGAGGCCACCTGATGCTCCTGGAGATCACAGATGCTAGGCCAATGCGATACGGCTTTCTTATGGGCGGACTACCTGGATGGTGGGTAGGTCACAACGATGGCCGTAAGCTGGGACCCACTATTAAAACAGTTCAATGGGATGAGGTCCTTCACAAAGCCGGCTTCTCTGGGGTGGACGCATTGACCCCTTCCGTTGATCCTCTGCCGTATCCGCTCTCTGTCATGGCCACTCAAGCAGTCGACCAACGCATTACCTTTCTACGGGAGCCAATCTTCAATTTGCCCCCCACGGAGCAGTTTGGTGACTTGCTCGTTGTGGGAGGTAGGAGCTTGCAAACATCGAAGCTTGTTCGAAAGATTTGCAATGTCCTTTCTTCCAAGTTTAGGAGGATACACTCTGTCGGCAGGCTAGACACTGTTGAC
This sequence comes from Aspergillus pseudotamarii, assembly GCF_009193445.1. NCBI lineage: Eukaryota > Fungi > Ascomycota > Eurotiomycetes > Eurotiales > Aspergillaceae > Aspergillus > Aspergillus pseudotamarii. Next base: position 73,000 of record NW_022475077.1, on the reverse strand, counting down.
CATGTAGGTTTGCCCGTTCCGACAAACATAATCTATTTAGGCGACCTCGACGAGCCAACATTTAATCCTGCCACCGAGCCTAAGTTCAAGGGTCTGAAGTCTCTGATCAATGCAGCGAATAATATCGTCTGGGTAACATCTGGCTGCCAGGGACAGGAACCCTATAACAACATGAGCATTGGATTTGGTCGGTCCTTGATTCATGAGGTTCCGGGAATGCACCTACAGTTCCTCAATGCTTTGGCACTAGCTGAGGTTGACGGGTTATACGTTGCCGAACTGTTATTGAAGTTGTGCGCTCTCCAAACTTGGGCGCAGCAAGGGCAATTGGAGGACTTGGCATGGACATCCGAGCCAGAGATCTACCTGCAAGATGGGAAGGAGTATATCCCTCGTGTCGTGCATGACCTGGGTCGTAACAATCGTTATAATTCTAGACGGCGTCCCATCACCAAAAAAGTTAACTCTTTGTTGTCACCTGTGGAGCTACAAATTCGGGGTGAATCATACATTCTATCTGGAGGCTCTCACAAGCCATCGATATTCCAGGCTGTGGAGAACTTGGTAACAGTTACAGTGGTACGATCAATATCGGCTGCAGTAAATGTCCATTTGTGTGGACCTATCTTTGTTGCGTATGGTATGATCCAAGGAACCCTTGAACCGGTTGTTCTGTACACCGAGTCCAATTCGTCAATTGTCCGGGCCCCTCAGCACCAGGTCTTCCCATGTAGATTCGACACTGCATGGCAAGGCCAGCTCCTGGAAGCGGTGGTTTGGCAGCTTATAGCAGACCACATCCTCTTGCAAGTACCGTCCCGTGGGACCGTTCTACTATACCAACCCCCGAAGTCTTTGCTCTCTGTGTTGCACCTGCGAGTCATAAATCTTAAGGTTCAAATCATTGAGCTAGTCAACACACCAGCGACCAGTTCAGAACAGATATTTGTGCACCCAAGAACTATGGAGCATCACATTGTTGATGCTTTACCACGGGACCTAACCGTCTTTGCGGACTTCTCCACTGGCGGCATACCTGTTCTCTTCGGAAGGCAAGTTCAGGCCTGTGTTCCTGATAGGTGCGCTATCATCCGTTGGAGTGACATATTCTGCTCAGAAGTCAGTACCAGCGCTCAGACCAATGCTGATGTGCTTCATTCCCTCTTTGAGAAGGCAATGGCCAACGCGGCCGAACTGCTATCTAGTGGAACTCGAATATACAGAATGGAATCCGTGGCACCCGACGGTTGCTCACACCAGGGCGTGCAAAACAGTTACCTAAAAGTTGTTGACTGGGAAACGAACCGCGATGTGATGGTGCCCATTGAGACCGCAAGCGCTCAGACAACCTTCAACAGTAATAAGACATACTTGCTAATTGGGCTCACGGGTGATCTGGGTCAGTCATTATGCGAGTGGATGATTGCTCATGGAGCTAGGACCATCGTCCTCGTTAGTCGGAAACCTCGGATAGCCCAAGAATGGCTAGAAATGCAGAGCACGAAAGCCGCTCAGGTCCATGTCTACTCTGTGTAAGCTTTCTGCCCTTACTGCTATACCCACTGACAAGGTATGTAACCCACTAATTCTCATCTCTAGTGATGTGACCAAACGACGAAGCATCAATGAGCTGTACCAAAAGCTTATCAGAGAACTCCCACCTGTAGCTGGAGTTGTCAATGCCGCAATGGTCCTGCAGGATTCATTGTTTTCAAACACGAGCGTGGATATGCTGAAGGCTGTTCTAATGCCTAAGGTTGACGGAAGTAGGCACTTGAGCGAGTTGTTCCAGGACCCTGGACTTGACTTTTTCATCCTTTTCTCATCCCTCAGTGTTGTGGGTGGAAATAGCGGCCAAAGCAGCTATACTGCTGCAAACGCATACCTTACAGCTCTAGCCGACCAAAGAAGAAGCCAAGGGCTCCCAGCATCTGTCATGGATCTCGGACCTGTGCTTGGCTTAGGGTATATCACGCGTGCTGGCCAGTTAACCTCGGATGATATCCACGCCTACGGCGCTTACCCGATCTCTGAACAGGATTTCTTAGAGCATTTTGCAGAGGCTGTGTTGGCAAGCCCTGTCATACACGGCGCTAACTATGAAATCATCTCTGGCATTCGAGAGGTAGACCCAGTGGTCGATGATAGGGTGTCCTGGATCCACAACCCCCGACTCTCTCATTTGCTGGCCGATAGAGGTCGAATTACAGCAGGCCCTGAAGAAAGGATACGTATTTCAGTCAAGGAGCAATTACTCGACGCAAATACAACACAAGAAGCCAGGGAAATGATTCAGGGTAAGTCCGTTCTTTCAACCATAGTGAAGTCAGGATATTGATCATCTCACTCAGACGCATTCACGGCCCGACTGCTAGTCTTGCTTCAGCTTCCCGCAGAAGGCCTGGACAACCAAGTACCCCTAATAGAACTTGGGCTTGACTCTCTGGTTGCGGTTGAGGTACGTTCTTGGTTCATGAAGAATATCAATGTGGATATACCTGTGTTAAAGGTTCTCGGTGGATCAACAATACCCGATATTGTCGACCTGGCACTGCAACAGTTGCCTCAAGATACGATTCCGAAACAGGCCAGAGATGAGAAAGTCGTGATGGTGACAACACCAAGACGCCCAGAAACTGAGGAAGTATCGATTTCAAGCTCAACGGACACCAGTGCACCCATGCTCACCGCTTCTGCCACCAGCGACGATTACACGGAACCTTCCACGTCGGACAATGAGGATAATAGTCGTTTCACGCCTACTTCGAGCCCCAGTGCCGGAGATGCAGCCTGTATAACTGAGCTATCACTCGAAAGACAGGAGAGAATGTCGTTTGCACAGTCGAGGTTTTGGTTTGTACGGCACCACCTTCAAGATCCAACGACGTTCAACATCACTTTCTGTCATCGGTTGGAAGGAAACCCACATATCGAGGAAATGGCCCAGGCTTTTATTACGCTTGGAGTCCACCACAAGGGACTGAGAACCTGTTTCTTTGAAGGAGGCCCAGACGGTAATCAGCCAATGCAGGGTGTGATGAAGGAGTCACGCCTCCGGCTTGAACTACGCCATATCACGACTGGCGAAGAAGTCAACACCGAGTTCTCTCGGCTAAAGCACCACGTCTATGACCTGGAAAGCGGAGATACTATGCGAGCCGTCTTACTGACAATAGACCCACAAGTCCATTATCTGATTGTCGGGTATCATCACATTGCTATGGATGGTGTGGGGTTTGCGGGCTTCTTACAAGAGCTCCTTCAGCTCCAAGGCCAGCGTCGTCCACCCCCGATTCAACACCAATACATCTATTACTCCGAGAGGCAGCATGAAGCATACGAGAGTGGCCAGATGGCCCATGAGCTCGAGTACTGGCGTAAAGAGCTGGCAAACCCGCCCCAACCGCTACCTATCCTGCCCTTTGCTAAAACCAAATTTCGCCGGCCACTTAAGGCATATCAGCACTATGTCAGCACGTTCCGACTGAATCCAGTCCTTACCGCACGTATTAAACGCAGATGTCGCAACTTCCATGTTACGAGCTTCCATTTCTACTTGACAGTGTTACAAACTATGCTGTTCAGGCTCTTAGAGATGGATGATCTTTGTATTGGAATTGCTGAGTCAAATCGAACAGACAAGGACCTACTGCGAACAATGGGAGTCCTCGTGAATCCGTTAGCAGTGCGGTTCTCTCGCGATATGGATCAGTCTTTCGGTGATGCTGTGCGAGTCACTCGTGGCAAGGCCTATTCTGCACTTGAGCATGCCACCCTCCCTTTCGATGTTTTGCTAACGGACCTGCACATTCCGCGATCTGCTGAGTATTCGCCCCTCTTCCAAGTGTTCTTTGACTTCCGAACAGGAGTGCAGGAGAGATTGGTGCTAGGGGACTGTCAGGTGCAGAGAACGCACTGGGACTATGGAAGGACAGGATATGATATCAATTTAGACGTCATGGAAAACACTGACGGGGACGCTGTAGTCTCCCTGAGCGTGCAGAAGAGTCTATATTCACAGGAAGATGCTGATTTATTGGGCCGAGCTTTCCAAAATCTAGTCGCGAACTTCGCCACAAGTCCTGCCCAGCGCCTACCTGAAGGCAGTTTGTTCGCAAATGAGGATATTGAGAAAGCCATCACCATTGGTAGCGGTAGGCTATAGGTCCCATATTGAACTTTCCCATTCAATGTCTGACCCATACTGACAATGTGCAACATAGGGCATTATATTCAGTTCAATTGGCCGAACAGCATAAGTGAATGCATCAACCATCATGTAGCAGTCGTTCCCGACTCAATTTCCATCCAGGATGATGGTAATAAGAATGGGATTACATATCGTGCTTTAGGAAATCGTTCCAATCACATCACATTGTTCTTGCGTGGACTAGAACTCCCAGCCGGAAGCAGGGTCAGTGTCATTCAGGAACCTGGTGTAGACCACATTTGCTCTATGCTGGCCACTTTTCAACTTGGCATGGTCTACGTTCCCGTCGATCTCAGGCAGCCTCTTTCACGATTGCGCGAACTACTGGATGACTGTCAGCCCAGCGTTATCTTATGTCACAAGGCCACTGCCGAGTTGGCCGAATCGTTGTCGTCGGAAAAGACTTCGATAGTCAATGTCTCTGATATTAGCAGCAGCCAAGACATGAAGCCCGCATCGCCTGTCGACCCGAGCCTTCCCGCCATGATTCTCTACACCAGTGGATCGACAGGAAAGCCGAAGGGAATTATCCTATCCCAAGCTACCCTCTGCCAACACCTTGAAGGCATGGCAAAAACACTGGGCTTGGGGAAAGAGACCATTCTCCAGCAAAGCGCGCCCACATTTGACCTTGCTATCAGTCAGACACTCATGGCACTCTGCACGGGATGCACTCTCATTGTTGTGCCACAATCCAAGAGAGGCGATGCATTTCAGATTACTCAACTGATGGTGCAGGAAGGAATTACATTCACTTTTGCCACGCCGTCTGAATACGCCTCTTGGCTCCGACATGGCCATGAACAACTGCAATATTTAAAAACATGGAAATTTGCTCTCAGTGGAGGTGAAATTCTGACCCCGAGACTGGTAGATGAATTTAACTCTCTCTGTGGTTGCACCCCGCAGATAATCAACGTCTACGGACCCGCAGAAATTACCATCGCCAGTCACTGTATTTCTGTCCAAAACTCTTCTCATGATGAAGTGCTTTCTGTGGGAAAGCCTCTGCCAAATTATACCACTTACATTATGGATGAGAACATGAAGCCCTTGCCTATCGGATATCCCGGAGAAATTTACATCGGGGGCTGTGGTGTGTCCATTGGGTACCTAAACCATGCCCAGTTGACGCATTCGAAGTATATAGCAGACCCATTCATATCTGAGGAACATTCCTCCCGAGGCTGGACACGATTCCATCGTACAGGCGACCGTGGCCGGCTGGCAAGTGATGGCTCTTTGCACTTTGAAGGTCGGATCGGGAGTGACACAATCGTGAAATTGAGAGGGATCCGTATAGAGCTGGAAGATATCGAGAGCACCATAGTCCAGCAGGCCAAAGGTATTATCGAGCAAGCTGTTGTGTCAGTACGTGGAAATCCGGAGTTCCTCATCGCTCATGTAGTATTCTCGCGCGAGAGAGCGGATCTTGATCGAAACTATTTCTTGAAGGGTTTGCAGTCTAGCCTTGCCCTTCCACAATATATGCGTCCAGCATTGATCATCGAGCTTGAGCAACTCCCTGTCAATGCTCATTTTAAGACAGACAGATCCGCAGTTGCAGAGTTGGAATTGCCATCGATCAACCGAATCGCAGACACAGACCAATCTCAACTATTAACGGATGCCGAGAAGGCTCTCAAGGGAGTTTGGGATGAAGTCCTTCCAATTGAATTGATCAATATGATAGATGCACAGCCAGATCAAACATTCTTCGAAGCAGGCGGAAACTCGCTTCTCCTGATCAAACTTCAAGATCTAGTCAGACGACGTTTCTCGGCTGTCCTCTCTTTAGAAGAGCTATACGAAGCAAGTACTCTGAAGCTCATGGCTCAGCGCATCGAGAACGCACATCAGGACGCAAAAATAGATTGGGGCCAAGAAACCTCAACTTCAACTTTAACACTAGTGTCTATCCCCACGAGGACTTGCAAGCCGAGAGATAACGGGGCAGTTGTCATTCTGACTGGTGCCACGGGGTCTCTTGGCTCTAGACTATTGGCGCAGCTAATGGGCGACTCTCGAGTTTCCCAGATTCGTTGTGTAGCAGTCCGCCGACAGTTTGAGAGTCCTGGAGAGCCAGGCAAGGTGTCCTACTACGCAGGGGATCTCAGCAAGCAATATCTGGGTCTGCCAAAGAATGTTTTTGAACAGCTGTCTGGCGAAGCCGACGTCATATTGCATGTTGGGGCAGACCGCTCTTTCTGGGACCGCTACCAAGCGATGCGAGGACCGAATGTCAATTCTACCAGGGCACTTGTCGCCCTTGCTGCACCACGACGAGTTCGAATCCACTATATATCCTCTGGGGGCGTGTTCTCCACCCATCAGGGAGATATGAAAGATTTCCCAACGCCATTTCCTGTGCCATGTTCTCAATTACCTCCTAACGACGGATCAAACGGGTACCTAGCAACGAAATGGGCTAGTGAAAAGATTTTGGAAAATGCAGCTGAGCAGCTCAGTATCCCCGTGACTATCCATCGCCCCCTCCACGTAGCACCCAAGACCATGTCTGACGAGCATGAGGAGGCACTGGCTGAATTGCGTGCAATAAATAAGAAACACAACATCACCATAAAATCATCCAATATCCGTGGCCACATGGACCTTGTTAAAGCCGACGAAGTCGCGAGCAACATAGTGACAACCATGTTCGCACCTGCTGGACTCACCGCGCCCATGGATTCCGCAGCTGCGCAGCTCGCGACCAATGAACGTTACCCTGTGTCTTACGTTCATCACCAAAGCTCTGTTCGCCTCACAGTTGAGGACCTGGCTAGTATCTGGGAACAGAGCTTGGGAGAGAAGGAAGGAGCGAAATTCCTATCGGGACCGGAATGGATTGGGTTCGCCAAACGAGTTGGTTTCTCGTACATCGTTGCGTCTCAGAACTTTCAAATTGAGAGCGGTGCTGATGAGGCTCCCCTTGTGTCTCAGCGATGAGACGTTATCAATCTTCACTAGAGGCCGTGCTGGCTGTTTATACGAAGGCCATTACCCCATCACAGCATTTCCACTTAGACAATGACACATGTCTTGGCAGAGTTTTAATACGACTTGCTGCTGTAATTTAATAATTTCACAAAAGCCTAGGGTTTCGAAGAGGCGCACTCTGGTGTTGTGTTCCAGATATTGTTGCTTTGGCTGGTAGCGAACTTAGGGCAGTTGCCTCAGTACCTCTAAATGCACACCGCAGCAAAGCAACAGCATATCATCCACGCAAAAAAAAAAAAAAAAAAAAAAAAAAAAAAAAAAAAAAAAAAAAAAGACCGAGAGGAAGAGGATAATATTTTGTAGAATATAACTCTTTAGACAGTAGTCAACACAGACAGCTTTAAAATTACGCAACAAACGGGTGACCCACTTTTATCGAAATGACGTACCTCCAGTGAAAATCTTCCCGGCTTCACCGAACCGTCTATATAATCCCTCCAGACTCACCCGCAGAGGTCATAACGAAATGCCAATTGAAATCCTGACAACTGCATCCGATGATGGCCACGTCCTAGCTGACATTTTCTTCGCCGCTTTCAACACCGACTTTGACCGTCGCATTCTCCCTCCTACGCCTGATGTCCGGGACTGGCTCGCCGCCAAATTCAACCGCGTCAGTAAAGGGCAATATGTGAATCCCGCTGGCCCCGTTCTCATTAAGGCGGTTGATACGACCACCGGTGATGTTGTTGGGTTTGCACAGTGGAAGCTTCCTTCCACTGAGTTTCCCCCGTCCGGAGAAAATGTAGAGAAGCAAAAGAAAGTGGAGTGGCCGACGAGTGGTGACAATGCCCTCTGTGCGAAGCATTTCAAGGCCATAGACAAGAAAGAGCATGAGTTTATGGGGTCGATACCTCATTATTGTATGTACCTTTGTCGCAATATTTTAGCTGTATAAATGCTAAATCGGAATGACAACAGCACTGGATATGCTCGCGACCCACCCCAAGTTTGGTGGCCGAGGCATAGGCAGTCAGCTTTTGGGCTGGGGACTAGAGGAGGCTGATGTGGAGCGTACACCCACTTTCTTAACCGCGACTGTGGCTGGCAAGCCGTTGTACGAAAAGAAGGGATTCCAGGTTGTGGGATCAAACGAGATCACGGAGGGATTCGTACAGATTTACATGGTTAGACCGGCGGATGCCTAGACTTGCATGTATCACTCCTGCACCGATTGTTCCCGGGTTTTGTTTTCGAATTGATATTTGTTTCACAGTCTGTATAAACTAACCCTTATATCGGCAAGAGCATGCCTATCCTAGAGTATATCAAAAATAAACAAAGCCTACTGGCGGCTAAAGATGATATAAAAAAGAAATTAAGAAATATAGTACGTAATCAATTCGCCTGCTCCAGCTTCAGAAATGACTTTGCCGCATCAACTATAGAATCCTCTAAGGGACGATACCTTAGATCCAGCACATTCTCTGACTTGGATGCATCGATGCCATAGACATCACTTAATCCAGATCGTGGTTTACCCACAGGAACACGATCTCTCACTTCCACCACTCTATCTCGGAGAATATCGGCTATTCGCTGATAGCTGTATTTGCCTTGCGCAATCAAGAAGCGCTGCCCTCCAGCCTCGGGAACCTCGAAGGCCTTTAGATGCGCTTCGGCAACATCACGTACATCCGCCCACACCCACACCGAAGTTGGCGGTATAGCATGGCTTGGCTTTGACATGGGCGACATCAGTCGGTATACATCCATTGACGAAGTATTCAGGTTAACCAGGCTTGCCGTAGCGTTCTTGACCGGACCAAAGACGTACGGCGGGCAGATAGTGACCAGGTCAAATGGAGGGTTCTCTGTGGTCATGAACTCCCACGCTGCATGCTCCGCCATAGCCTTTCCTGCGCAGTAAGAAGCCATATCGGGGGTACTTTCATTTATGGCCTCCGCATATGTCATTGGATTCCAGTCAGCCTCCGTGTATATGTGATCTGGTCGGTCTCCCTTTGATATATCAAGGATATCGGCAAAGGAAGACGTGTGGACGACTCGGCGGACCTGAGGGGCACACCTCTTAATGGAGTCCAGGAGGTTGATTGTTCCTTCGATGGCAGGTCGCAACAGATCCCGTTCTTTGTCTTCAACTTCCGTTTGGAAGGGCGCGGCGGTGTGAATGACCCCGGTGACTCCTTGAATGGCCTCATCGAAGGCTTTCGCAGCAGCGACATCCGGGACAATGACAAGGCTCAAGTTATCCTTGTACTCCTGGAAGGTATAACGGACCTTGTGAGCCGTCCGTTCGGATCGAACGGTGCCGCGGACGTTGTAACCGGCACGCAAGAATGATTCAACGATGTGGGTAGCGATGAAGCCTGATGCACCTGTGACCAAGACAGTCTCACTGGCCATGATTCCGTGGTAGAACTATGAATATAACAGCGGGCTTGTTTTGCTAGTATAGCATAGATTGAGCTTTCAACTCCAGTTTTTGCTCACATTCACGGTTTATATAGTAGACCTTCAGAGGTTCACGCAAGAAACAAAACATCCCCTTGTGCTAGTAATATGACATCATGGCCAAGAGCAACTATCAAGGCATTCCTGAAAAGCTTTTTGTGTCCTTCTAGATTGAGCCTTCAGTTTGGTGATTCAGCTCCATTGCTTGATTTGTGGTGAGCGCCAAGAAAGAGAGTCAAGATGCAGGATATGGCAGGAAGAGAATGATTCGTGCCCGTGGTTGAAAAAGCGGGTATTACGCAAAACTCAAATGCCATGATAACAGTCTGGATGGTCCTTGTACATGGTAGGTCGGGCCTTTCAGAAAGGATCGGCGTGGTCATTGCTACATATCGAGCAAGAGCCGGCAGGTTTAATTGATTGGAACAGGGCGAAGTTGGACCATCCAGGTTCTTGGGATGTTTTGGCAGCTTCACAGTCCAGTTTCGCTTGAATTTTAATGTACGAATGTGCCTCTTCTGTCCTACTTGAAGATACCTGTGATCTTAGTTCAGCAGTGAAAGTTCGGAAAATGGTGGATTCAAGTTTTCAACGTCGAACGGCTTTACATCGCATGACGTACAATGTTCTTTAGCTTTTCCACTAGAATAGTGCAATCATTCTCATGGTCGTTAACGGGTATCAACTTGTAACACATACTCAAACATCCAACTACTTCAGCCTAATATTTCTCTACGCAGCCCATGCGTCATTCAGTACTTTCTGTCCCAACGCCAGCGTTTTGGACGGTTCCTCTCCCAGCCACTCCGGCTCTAAGCGATCGATGTTGGCTTCGATCTCCCAGGCACGGCCACCTTCCACGTACATAGAAGTCCCGTTGAGAGAGTCGTTAGCTAACACACCAGCAGATACAAGAGCTACCTCCTGAGGCGTGCTCACAGGCAAGCCTTCCTTGGTCCAGCGTTCCTGCACCATCTTTGTAAGGGTAGTGCGGGTCTCGGTCATCCAGGGACAAATAGTATTGATGCGGAGATTGTGTTTGTACGGTGATGGGAAGTAGGGGCGAAGAGAGCGCATGAGACCCTGCACACCGTGCTTGGAGGCCTGGTAGATGGATACACCTGGTGTCTCCTTGAAGCCAGCAGCACAGGAGAACAACAGAATGGACCGATCCACTCCTGGCCCACGGTTATGGCGGAGATAGACGCTAGCAATGCGGGTGACATAGAGAGACCCGATGAGGTTGACGTCGATATCCTTCGTGGAAGGAGGCTGGTGAAAGCTCAGCACATTCCCCTTCCAATGAAGTATGTCTTGGCAAGGAACTTACCTCTTGCACCGACTCCAAATTCAACTTTTGGTCAAACCAATTGTTGCCCGCTTCCATGCTACCTGCTGTGACCACCACATGATCAATACGCTTATAAGTCCTGAATGCACGGTCAAAGAGGGAGACGACAGCCTGGTAATCGGTGATGTCGGTGGTGTAGAAGGAGGTTCGGGGAGGCTTTGGTGGAAGGGCAGGGTCCCAGTAGACAGGCCATTTGTCCCGGCATTTCTTGCTTAGGGCCTCTCCTTGGGCGGTATCGATATCGCCAATGCAGACATGAGCGCCGTTTTGGCAACAGAGCTCGACAAGGCTAGCTCCAATACCATTGGCACCACCTATTGCACACACCGGGTTAGTCTTGGCATCCAGTGGAGCTCAAACGTGATTACCTACCCACAGTCAAGACAACCTTTTCATCGAAAGCCTCCTTGAAGTTGGCGCCGGGAAAGAATTGGGTTAGGGCTGAGGCAGAGCTGGAGGGTGGGACGGGCTCTGAAGGGGGAATCATTATGTAGGACTGGTGACAAGGGTATACTGTTTTAAAAAGAGAAAATGAGTAAGCTAAGGCTAGAAGTGACGGAGAATGAGTTCGAGATTGGAAAGATATGGATATTGAGCTTTCTGGGACATTAGGGTACCTTTTATGCCTGACAAGCAGACACTTGCGTCCTTAAGATAATGCCTTTTGTCCACACATATCTAGGCATCTCAAAGCCAATCAGGGTCGACGGTCTATACTAAGGCAATCAAAGCGAGGTTCTCGATCCCTGGGTCCCGGTGGAGTCTCCATCGGACGAGTAAGCTGGTATCCTGAATCTGAGGCAGTGACATTGTTGGACGGACGGTCGAATGCACTCCACCATCATCGTTCTTCCCCACCTGCCAGTCTCTGTCGCTCTCACCCACTGTGGATCAGCGGATCGGCACAATGCGGGGAGAGGTGAGAGGGTGATATCTGGGGATGGTTGTGACGTGAGGGCTGCATGGATGCATGATTGTGCAATTGAATTGAAATGAGAAGGAAAAGATAAAGAAATAAAATAGTACTTTTCTTTTGGTGGGAAGATTTTGTGTGATAACGTTAGTTCTCGGAACCTGTGGCTATCAGTTGTTGGGGTTTGCCTGGATCACTGGACCATCGGAAACCCCATCCAAACAACGTTCTTCATCTATACACCATCGCATCCCGACTGATCGCCATACTTGCCATATTGCTCAAACATTATTAACCTTTCTGCCTTGTGCATCCGTCAACCTTTCAGGCCACCAAGAAGACTGAACAGAAAGCCATCGCCGTCATTGGAATGGCTGACCGGGGAACTCAATGCAACCATTCTTTTCTGTTGTCCCGGCGCAGGTCATTAGTGTCTGTACCAAATGAGCTGTCCAGGGGTTTTAGATTGCGCGACCATATTTGCCAATCAAGGTAGGAATTGACATTTTTCGTCCTTCCAACCGTAGACGACGGGGTTGACGTCTGATCCACCGAAGCCACTAACACCAATCGCTACAGCCATTCCGACATCCGCGGGCCCGCTAATTCCCTCGGTAACCACATTTGGTGAAGGATTAACCTTCGTGTTTGCCTATAGCATTGCTCCCCCGGCTCTATAACAGAAATTGACATCCACCAACGCAAGTACCAGGGCCATACAGGTCGGTGCGCTAACGTTCCCCCTTCTGCGCGATGATCAATCTGGCTGACATGCTGGGGTATGGTGGCCTGCATAGCCAGCTTCAATCGCGGACTATAGAGTTCCGTCTATTCTCTCATTCCCGCACAAGATGAATGGTGTTACCACGACCGGGAGAAACCTCGCCTTTAACTTCCGCCATGGCCGCAGTGACGCGACAGTTTCTTGCGCGAAACACCCATGATGATTATGATGCAAGCGGCATTATTCTCAGCAATCAGCTCAGGACTGCCCTGTCCATCCGCATAAGTTACCATGATGGATGGTGCCGAGACTGGTGCGCCGAGACTTTTGGCTGAGCCATCAATCCCGGGAGGAGGCTAGGGCCCTTGTCCTGAAACTATTACTGTTGTAAGTGCCTCAGCCGTGTGTACAGATAGACAAAAAATAAGTACGGAGCAGGGTGCTCCGCTATGACTATGTATCCATGCCCACTGCCATTTGTCCTTCGTGGTTGGCATCGAGGAAATTCGACAGAAGCAAAAGTCGAGACATTCTAGCATCCCATTAGAACAAACAGCGCTCGACCGGCCGAGCGTACCGATGGATCTGTATCGGCCCCTCGATTACCCAGACATCTCTCGTGGCTCTCCACCGGTCCCACTTTCATACGACCCTATGATTACTTTGAAGAAACATCGTCTCAACAAAAAAAACGGCTCATGAACCAATATATCGTAGTCCAAGAGGAGGATGCAATATCTCACACGCTCGAAGTCTCATTGCTATATTAATTAATATTCTCAGTTGTGGTCTTGATACGAGGCATCCCGAGCAGGTTGGAGGGGTGCCTATGCATGGACACAGCATTGGCGTCGTTGCTCCACTCTGGAAATCCAATTAGTGTTCTCCTGCAGCTCTGCCACGGCAAACGGATCGCGGAAATAAATCCAAACACCAATCAGCAATCTCGTATTCTCTGGTGCACTGCTTGGTGCCAATGCATTATTACCAGTCTCTATACTTTGTTCGGTAACTTGAGCGGGATGAGTTTAGTCAAGGCAGCCGCCTTTGCATCTCAGGGAGAGCGTGTGGCCTGATACACTGCACAACCGGGTCCACCTTTCCCTTCGCTCTGACATGAGCGGTCTATCATCGGCCTCCTGCGGGGATGCCCTGCTGAGTCTTAATAATACTATGGCGTATACAGCGTCTATAACCTACAAAAGATATGGGTATCACTAATTCTCCTTAGAAGTGTCCCTTTGTCTACTACATCTCTATTAGTCTGTAGTAGCCTTTGCTTTCCTCTTTGATTTTAGGTTCTCTTCACTCTCTTTCATCCAGGTCCGACTTTTGAATGTTAAGTCCTGGACAGACAATACTCATTGTACGGGGACTGTCACGTACCAATACTGCCGCTCTGGAGGCTCTTACGAATCAGACGATGTCTGTGCTTCCGGTTTTTATTAATTTAGATATATCTGCTACTTTTGTATTTTGAAAAAGCTATATGTATAAATCGAAAGTTGAGCTAGGCAACGACGGTATAAGGGAAACAACGATAGTTCGCTGTGCAACCGAACATATCCATGACAGATCTGAGATCGTATATGGATCATGCAATGTGGGTGATTTGTCCAAATTAGAAAACTAGAACGGTTCCCGTAGAAGGCGGCTTGCGTACGCTAATATTTATACCGTAGTATTTCAGCTACCTCAAGTTCCAACTCCGGAATGAATGTAATGCTATAATTTCTAGGATACATAGAACTTGTATTGAGAGCGAACATAGAGGTGGCAGTAGGTGTCTGAGTACCTGCTTCACGACTTCAACCTGGCCAGGGCTGGCGACAAGCCACAAAGGGACGGTTGCAGACAATCATGAATATTCATAAAATGCGTATTTCTCTAGAAGGAGTTTCGCTACTATTATGTTTCCTGGCTTCGCCACATATCTCAGGGAGGTCCAATCTCGAATACCTAGGATGTTTGGGTCTAGTCTTCAAGATGCGATTCATACCTGTTTCCCTTTTCACGTCGTTCTCTTTGTCTAGCCTTTGCTTGAACCTTGTTTGGGCGCTTATTCTGACCTAGGGACTGCTCGCAATCTTCGAGATCTCCGATATCACGATGTGTAATGTTGATATTGAGTTGCCAGTGCTGAGAAGAGCCATCGCCGTGTTTGAACATAGCCAGCCTTCGGGCTAGTTCTTCAACAAACGCAACACTCCGATGACGACCCTCTTCACAGCATATTGTCACCACTATATCGATGTCTGCGCCTTCTACGGCGGCCTCCTCACTTGAATGCGTATTCAAATCAGAACGGGCATTAGCTTCCTCAGATCCTTGGTTATTTTCATCCTGCTCAGTTGAATACAAAAGTCGGTCACATTCTTCTTTGGCTACATCGGAAATCTCCCGCTGGACCTTTGCCAAAAATGCCTCGACATTATCATTTTGGAGAAACTCCTTTTGAAGTCGCCGAGATAGCCCGGTTGCTTTGAGTCGCAGATGGCGGGGTGGGTTTGGCAAATGTCGAATATTGTAAGCTAAGGTTTTGTGACATCGTGCCTCCCTAGTATGCTGTTGCACAATTGGCCCATTGGCATGACCATATGAAAAAAGTGAAATTCGGATGGATCTTGCGCACGCCGACGGAGAAGCCATAGCAGGCTTCTGCCCAAATTCTTAGTAAGAATAACGAGCTAGACCACAAAGCAATGGGCATACACCGATAGTCGTATGAGCGCCTATACAAAACTTCACAATAGCTTTGTCACACTGCTTCTTAGATCTCGGCTGACGAAGCGTACGGAGCGTACACATACATTGTAGGTTAGCCGAATGCAGTGACAGTGATACTGGCACAGCCTTCACTGTATTCAGCTTGGTCGAGATCAATTTCAACGGGTATTATGACTTTCCAACTCGCAAGTTGAAGGACAAGTTCTTCGGGTGATTCGCTCTGAGTCACTAGGGCAGAGTATAATTAACCCCAGCCCAACCCGAATAACAGTCCAACTGCGGGGCTTTCTTTCCCCACTCTTCCCAGAGTCAAGAGATCTATTTTTCTGATTTCATTGCTTCATAACTATACAACACAAACAAAACGCAAGATAAACCCGATTACAATGGGTTGGTTTTCCGGTAAGGAGACCTCCCCTTGCAATGTCGTATAGTTTCTTGGCTGACATAGGGCAGATGACTCCGATCAGGCCGCCGCCTACGATGAATATAATAACTCACAAGAGCACCATGAAGCCTCCCTTTCACACGAACTCCTTGCAGGAGCTATTGCTCTTGAGGCCGCCAAGGCTTATGAAGACCATTGTGCCGAGCACGATCAGATTTCTTGGCTTTATTAACTCACTTTGAGTGCTGACGATGGCACGATGCTAACCACAATTACACCCTATAGGCGAGCCCGACTCCCATGCCACGGCCAAGGAGCTTTTAGCCGGTATTACAGGTGCTTTACTTGACCGTGAGATTGAGACAAGGGGCCTTGACTGGATTGATAGAGAGAGAGCCCAAGCAGAGGCGGACAACCATCTTGACGGGGAGCTCCAGAACCGGTACAACTAGATATCGTAGTTGGTTGGGTAAATTAATATTCGCAAATGAAAGGCAAATCGATTGAAAATGTGCAGCAATCTTATGTTGTGCGCACCGCACACCATATTGTGGGATGGAGTGGAGACTGGAGGGGCATAAGGCATATCTTACAGGAACATATAAAATGACAGTCATAGCTTCTTCCAGCATTAATTGTATCGTGATTAATAGATTCGCTTACGGATCATGTGACCGCCTGTGATTGCTCCCCCGCAATTGCCTTGATTACTAGATACAAGATAGAATCCGTACACCGATACACACAGGCCATATATTGGGAATGCAAGATATGTCGGTCTCATATTTTGTCCCCAAAATTGAACAAAGATACCCTTCACGATGGCAGACGACCAGGAGCAAACCCTGTGCTCAAGATGTCAGACCATAAGCCTGGACGACCTCTTCCGGAAAGTAACTTCCTGTGCACTCGTTGAACCAGACCCAAGTCTCGTTCTTGACCGGACTCCAGAGTGGGCAAACTTGACATGTTCTCTTTGCAACTTCTTCCTGGACATGGTCCCACCTGAAGAACGCGATACTTGCCCAAGGATATCGATATATCGTGCGCGGCAAAGTACTAGAAACGGCTCGACAAATAACACGCCAGTCAATGCACCAGATGTGGCCCTCAGAACGACTCTGTTAATTCAGACGCATAGTGGTGGACCGACGCTTAGCCAACGACACTTTGTGAACTATAGCAAAGTGCCAGAAACACCAGTACTCATCAACCATGAAAGGGTAAGCTACGGAACTATGAGGAAATGGTGCAACTTGATTCAAAAGATTCCAAGAGAAGAAATGGACGTGCTGCCACTCTCAGTCATTGACTGCCACAAGCGAGAAATTGTCCCAGTGCGTGGTCCTTGCGACTATGTCGCTCTCAGTTACGTCTGGGGTCAGACAGCAGCACAAGAGGCTCCTAAAGGCAACTCCCTACCTCCTCACCTTCCATGCACAGTCGAAGATGCCATGACTGTGGTCAGAGAGCTCGGCCTCCAGTACCTCTGGGTTGACAGGTACTGCCTAGACCAGAGCAACAAGCCCGAGTTCGAAGCACAGCTCAACCAGATGGCCGATATTTACCGACATGCTCTTATAACCATCATCGGAGCAGCTGGTTCAAATGGGGACTACGGATTACCTGGTGTTAGCTCCCGACCTCGAATCAAGCAGCCTTACATCAAGATTGGCGACTACACGCTCTGGTCCTCTATGACCGACCCGCGAACATTAGTTCGAGAAAGCCCATGGATGACTCGCGCCTGGACATACCAGGAAGGGGTCTTTTCTCGGAACTGGATCGCGTTCACCGATGAGCAAGTCTTCTTCCAGCGCTCAAACTCGGAGCAGACAATCCTGGAACGGTGGTGGAAGACATCCTGCGAGATGTTCCCTCACGGCGGGTTAGGAGCTGATGCTAATTGTCCGTTGCTAAACATGTACGACAAGGTGTGGAAGAACGAGGGGACCATTCACCAGCTTCTTGCACAATACACAGATCGGAAGTTGACCTATCCGTCTGACGCGATTAACGGAATATTGGGGTTGTTGAAGCGTTGTGAAAATGGGCCGTATCCAATGAACCACTACTTTGGCATTCCTATTCTAGGACCGTTGGTTAGTCATCGCAAGGCCATGGGCCGTGATCCCAGTCGGAGCTGGCCGCTAACGGAAGCTTTCCTGGTAAATTTATGCTGGAAGGCGAGGGGAACAGGGCCGCGCAGAGCCGAATTTCCGAGTTGGTCCTGGTCTGGGTGGCAAGCTGTCTATGAGGGCTTTGCTCAACCACTGGCTCACAATGGACTCACTGGGAGAAGCTTGACTAAGGTGAAGCTATTGGTGGAAATGGAGGAGGACTTGGTAGACTGGGAGGCCATGTGTAACATGATAGATTGGGATGTTTACCAGGATTTAACATCCCTGCCGCGAGAGCTTTATATGCAGGCACCGACTGTTCCACTAACTCTCTGCCGAGAGGTAAGAGGAACCGGGGATGGTTTTGCTAGTCATGCTGCGGATCTTACGCCTATCCCATGGTGTGCTATATTGAACGACAATGAATGCGAGGTTCTGATTGAGGTTAATCTGGTAGACGAAGAAATTGCATCGACGCTCCAGACCACGGACTCTTTGTTGTTGAAAGGAATTATTCTCCGCCAGTTGGACCCTCATACAACCCAGGAATACAACCCCTACGACAATCAGATTTGGGCGTTTGCTCTTATAGCGCTAGGAGATAAAGACGGGGCAACGAGAGTTGGGAGCCTGGAGCTGCGGCCAGACAATTACTCGGTCCGTTGGAAGTACCATGTCGACCATTCGGGTGTGAAAAATGAGAAGTGCTGGGTCCGAAATGTTCTAAAGGACTACGTGGATTGCGCTGAATGCAGGGCCAAGGCATTAAAGATGCTTGTAAGTGGACAAAAGGACGAGCTCATTAAGTTGTTATAGAGAACAATACACGGTTCTTATCGGCCCAGACTTAGACCCTGTGGACGGAGGGATGAACCTCCTGGTCGAGATATGCCTCCATGTGGCAATACTGACTCCGCGGCAAACTCCAAACTGATCAGTCTTAACGGCAGAGGATATATATAAGGCGCTTGACGGCTTCATAATTTATGGCCTGCGTGATAGGTTTCCGCTGGGATAGCAATGACGAGTTCCAAGAAGGCCGAAGGGCAGAAACAACTGAGGACATCAAAACATACAATATCACAAAGTACTTCGATTACTTGGATTAAGGGTCAATTGATATGAAAAACATGATTGGGTCGCTTGGAATAGGCATTCGCTTCGATAAACCATTGCTCAAGAACAGTATTCAGATCCGATCCTATGCCCTATCGTCAAGATAAGAGAACATAATGAAGGTACAAACCCTTCCCTTCTCACCCAACTAACAAAGAAAGAAGGAAGGGAGGAAGGAAGGAAAGAAGGTCGAAAGTTTTCTCCGTGTTTGGAAGAATTGGGGTTTTAGCTTATAACAGCCCATTGCATCAAGCAGATATTGTTCGGCTAGGCCCTTCAGAATGGGACGATTTCACTCCCAACCCAAGGGAGAGCATAATGCTGACAGAAGGTGCCATTGTTAGTGCTACCTATATTTAATATTTAGCTATATAAAGAAATAGCGATTGTGGATAATAAAATTTGTATTATCCTTGGAAGATTCTGTGTTCCTTTGTACTTCGTACCAATTTTAATCCTCCGAAGTGAGGTGAAACTGGACGGATCATTCAATTATATATATATGCATCTATGGAAGCTGGATAGGCTTCTTTAACCCCACCAACTTTCGGTATACCTAACTCACTCGTCGAACATACGGCCGATTAATCAAACAATGCCATACTTTTGGTAGAGATTCCCTCTACAAAAATTCATTCACAACTGGGCAGGTTGGGTTTAAACTAGCATTGAATCTTGATATGTTCAGCACACTGATTTACAGCATATGCAAAGCAAGGCGCAGTCAACCCTCTCAAAAGAACCATAAAAAATCCTTCTCGAACCACCATAGAACAACCGAAAATAACTTTAAGAAAAATCTTATTATGGTCCGACGTTGACATTCCTCCGAGCTCGGGTGCATCTTCGGGCCCGAACTCAAGCATTCTGGCAAAAGACAATGAGTTTCGGGCCCGAGCCACTCTTCTTCCACACATATAAGAATATGAAAACGCCCCCAGCTTGGAATGCAACCTTTTGGACAGACTTAATTCCTCACATCATTTTCAAGACAACTCAACTCAATTTTATACCACATGAAGGCTCCTTCGGTTCACCAACCCGTCATCATCGTCGGGGCCAGCCTGGTCGGGCTCTCGGCTGCTGTGTGTCTATCTAAGCATAGGGTACCCACTATCGTCCTAGAGAAACATGCAAGCATTGCGAAGCATCCTCGTGCTATTGGTTTTACGCCACGAACATTGGAAATCTATCGCTGGCTCGGCATCGCAGACCAGATCCCCGAAGTCCCCAAAGACTTCAATCTGATGAGAGCGAGAGTCGAGAGCATGACAGGCAAATGGTTTGAAAGCACGTCCTGGTCAGACACGGGTAGCTCCGATAAGAAGACAAGCCAGGAAGTGCCTGCTACGAAGAAACAATATTCGCCGTCCCGTGGAGCCGCCTTGCCCCAGGATCAATTGGAAGCTATTCTGCAAGCGACAGCCGTCGAAAGAGGTGTAGATATCCGGCGCCAACACAAGGTAACAAACGTGGAGCAGAGCCAGAATGGTGTCACTGTGACAGTGCTCGATCCTCAAAACAAAGAGATGCAAATCGAAGGCTCGTATCTCATCGCGGCAGACGGCAATCGCAGCACAGTTCGCGAGCTACTGCAGATCCCACGGAATGGGCGCGGCCATATGCAGACCATGCGCAGCGTACTGTTCCGCGCTCCCCTGGAACAGTATATGCAGGGGGTGCACCAATTCAGTATCGATCAACCGGATCTCAAAGCCTTTATGACAACCTACAATGACGGTCGGTGGGTCTTGATGTTCCACGATGACGTTGAGCGTGATGAGCCCACCCTTCGCTCGGCTATCAACCAAGCCATCGGTAGATCAGACCTACCGGTTGACATTATCACGACTGGTCGTTGGGACTTAGCAGCTCTTGTCGCAGACACCTTCCAGTTGGGGCGTGTTTTTCTCGCTGGCGATGCGGCGCACACGCTGCCGCCCAACCGAGGAGGATATGGAGCAAACACAGGAATCCATGATGTCGATAACCTCGCCTGGAAGCTAGCGGCGGTTCTAGCAGGCAAGTCATCACCTGAACTATTAGACACGTACGATGCGGAACGGCGACCCGTGTCCCTCCTTCGCCATGATCAGATCTTTGCCCGCGCCGACTACAAAGTCCACCTGGACAAGGCCACACCCGCCGGTAAAAAGCTCGATGACGATGCGATGGAGTTTGGACAACTGTATCTATCACATGGCTTCATTGGGGTCGACAATAACCTCCCACGAGCGTTGAAGCCTGACGAATGGGCAGGCCAGCCGGGTACCCATGTGCCACATTTCTGGGTCACTCAAGATGAAAACCCCGTTTCAATCTTAGATGTGGTGGGTGAGGATTCATGGACACTGGTCTCCGAGTCGGTAGAATGGGAGGAGGTTGTGGCTCAAGTGAATCTAGGATCATCGGTCATGTTGAAACATATTTGCATCGGAAGAGACGTCCAATTTGCTGACAGAGGGAGCTTCCAAGAGGCTCTGGGAGTGTCCGCTACCGGCGCATCGCTCCTGCGACCGGATGGATACATTGCCTGGAGGACAAAGGTAGTGCCAGCAAACCCTGTCAAATGTCTGGATAATATTGTGGCTCAAGTCGCTTTTCGGGTGAATAGCCATTAGAACTGAATGATCGATTCTGAAGAGCTCTTGCATCGGCTTTGGCGTTAGAGGATTGTTAGCTATGATTTGGATTTATGTACCAACTATACAATGAATAAATAGGAGAATCTCATAACATTCATTCATTCTTCAGTCATTACCGACGTGTTTCTCTTCGTACTGGCAAGCCAAAGCATCAGAAATCCAGGAAACGGGCTGTTGTAGAAATGATTACAAGCTTGACACAGAGCACCACATTCGTCAGGCCACATCCACTTCCAGTTCAATTTCCATAACCACAAAGCTCGTCTTTGTATTGCGCTGATGGCTGGAAACTGAGGTCGAGCCTCATCACTTCCTTAGCGTGTTCTCAATCCAGTCGGTATCCATATCAATATCTATCTGGTGTAGAACCTCTTCCCACAGTCCTGGGTCGTCATTGATGTCAAAGTTAAAGGTAATGTCTCGCATCGTTGGTAGATCTTGTTGCAGTGGCCATGGTGACACCCCTGGATGCTGCTCTTCAGCCACGTTTGTGGATGGTGTTGGCTGCTGAGTACTATTGGGAGTGACGGGAGCCTCGATGAAGACGTCCTCTCTTCTCGTACGGTTCGGACCAATGGCGGACTGCAGCTCGAGTAAGAGTGAATGACGTGAGCCGAGGTACGTATTCCCACGGTCTGCCATGCCGCGAAGCAGATTCAGTGCCGTCTCCATCGCGCGGGCATTTGTTTCGTTGTGTGGGAATGCGGCATTCACCATCACCAGGAGAAGGGCAGCAGAGAAGATATACTCCCCGTCGAGATAGCCATACGTAGCTTTTAGGCAGTCCGCACCATCAGCTTTTGAAAAAACACAAAAGGCGACATAGGATATACTCACCGATCAAGTTGTGCTTCGCAGCGGCATCCATAATCACCGTGGTAGCCCGGGCTGCCGTTATGCAGCTGTCGATCACAGCTACTGTATTCTGAGACAGCCCGTCCTTCCAGTCCTCTGTAGCAGAACCTCGCGCTTCGGCATCTAATCGCCGCTGAATTACATAGAAGACCAACGGTCTAGCTGTCATGTTCACGCAGGAATAAAAGTGTAAGAAGATGGACACCAACTCGCGGTTGATATGAGTATCCAAGGCCGAAAAGTCAATGCGCAGCCGGTCAGGTATCCGCCGCAGCCATTCAGACAAATCGTTCGTGATACTTTGGACAGATGCTAATAAGTTAGAGCCAGATCGAGGCTTTTTACGATATATCTCTAATCTCAACGTCAGTTTGATAAGTCCTTGCTAGGACAAGGGATTTCCCACCTTCCCCGATCCGTCCTAAGATCCTAGACAGCTGGGTATAATATGTAAGCACAACTGATGGCCATGGGACAGCATGGGAAGATTCGGCTGGAATCGGCCATGTAACTCCGATATCTTCGTCCTGTATCGTGATCGGATTTCCCGATTTCACTGACAATAATCGATCCAGACTGTACACGGACCACCAGGCTCGGCGCCGACGGTTTCGGTCATCTTCACTAATGGCTGGGTCTGAGACCTCCTGGTGAAGACCCAGTGAGATCGCCATGCGGAGAGCAAGGCCGATCTGTTAACCAACGTTAGCAGCGTCGATAGCATCTAAAAAGGGTTTATCAGGCGTACGTAGAGGAAGGCAGCGTCTCGTCGGTTGAGGTTCTGCATATAATACGCCACATAGCATAGGACCTCGACGAAGAATATGGAACCTTCTTCATGGATATCAGGTAAAAAGCGCAATGCATGCTTGAAATACTTGAATCCCGGAGGGCCATCATCTCCGGACCATTGGTTCACCGAGTACATCAGGCCAAAGGCTATGACGAGCAGAACTTGGCAGTAAACCAGGCACGACTCTCGGTTGGAGAAGTCAGGCGGTTGATTGTATACAACCTGCAGTCGTTCCTCAAAGTCCTGTGGGTGAATGAGAGAAAAGATCGTGCCAATGTAGGAGTACTGGACCCAGAACAGCCGCTTGGCAAATTCAAAGGGCGGTAGTTGAGGAAGGGCTCGTGTTACCGACCGACGCAACGACGAAGGATCGTCATATAGTGGACGAACATCCCACGCTAGATTAGTCGAGGTTGGATTCAACCGTTTCGCTAAATGGGTAGCCGACGAGGCACCGACAAATTCTACTAGATTTTAGCCAAGATCATGACAAAGCATTTAAATTGAGGACAACGCACGGTGTTCGCCAGACCGGTTCAGGAAGAGGTGGTCGGTGCCCTGATACCACCAGTCATCACGGTCCAAAGGCGCCTCGGTACTAGTGTACGGAGTGGATTGGGTAGGACTAGCAGTGGTGAACAGTGAGGACTGGCGACTGGCCTGTGAACGGGATAGACTGGTCTGGGTCTGTGCCTGGGCCTGAAGTTGAGCCCGCGCTTGAGATTGGAGTTGACGATAATAACTTGATATCGAGTTAGTCAGGTGCCCTGATGAACTCTGAAGTCATGTGCAGTACCTTTCGGGAATGGAAACGCGTTTCTCAGCTTCGGAGTAAACACACACTTGGCCGGCGTCTTCGCATGCAGCACACTGATATGGTGGATTGCCAGCACATCGGGTCTTTCTGTTGCGACATCGATTACACCTGTGGCCAACTGTTAGTCACTGTGACCCTACCATAACGTATCCACCTGTCACCTACGCTACAATGGACCGTCTCGCATTGGAGCGGTCTTCCGAACGAGATTGCAACCCACTTCGGTCCTTTCCTTGCGCCATTTGACAAGCAAAAGAACATATCGCACCGATTACAGGTGCTGCGTCCAAGTTTCGTTTCCAATCTTAGTTGTGGTGCCGAACCTCGCTGCTCTTTTTGCCCGCGGGATAGATGTTGATGGCGTGGGTCCACGTTGAACGAACGCACAGACCTGCAAGCTATACTCCCCACAGATTCCGATTGGGCTATGACAGTTCATCAACTTTTTGCTCGTCTCGTACAGAAGAGAATCATTCCCGCTAGCAGGGACTGGAACTGCAGACGGTGTACGGTCGCGTGCCATGATAACACTGGCAAAGGGAGCGGATACGAACCAGTTGTGGGGCCCAAACAGTCATGCCCCTGATCCTTGACTAATTCTCTGTTATCTGGATTGCTATCAGTTCTCAAGTCACTTCTTTCCCCACATTTAAGCGTTGAATGTTCCTGTCAATGCAGCACATCGGCCCGATGGGGCACCACCATTCATGCAATCCATTACTTGGGCGAATCGTGAGGTGGGAGTGATTAGTCAAGCACTACAGCCAACAGACTTGATTCTAGGGACAAAAATAACATGTCGGTGGATAATTGGGGACCGTCGGGGTGAACCAAAATGCCAGCTGCCAATTTCCGGCTATTTTTCTTCCTTCGGGTTCCTCTCGGAATATCGCGGCCCATGAAAAAGGAGACAATTTTGGCACCGGTTGAGCGTGGTTCTCGCAAATTTGAACTCCACCAAACCTTGGCCACTTCTACAGGATTTTCAGAAAGATGCGCAGGGTTTTGGCCAGGGATCGGCAATGGTTGTGTGTGTAATTACGATCTTAATCTTGGGATTATTGGCCTTTGTGCACGCGCTCTGCAACTACACCCGCTTAAGCACTGTTCCAGGTCCTCTGTTCACTGGCATATCTGACTTGTGGAGGGCATACGCTCGCAGTACAAGCGACTATGGTTGTAGTCTAGCTGGCCTTCATAAGAAATACGGCAAGGTCGTCCGCTTAGGGCCTCACTCCATCAGTGTTTCCGACCCTACGGCCATCTTCCCAGTCCATAATGGCCGGCCGAGTGAAAGGGTAATGTTCATCATCGTCGTGGTATCTCGTACTAATTTATTTCGTAGTCAACATTTGAATATGATAATTGTACTGTATTCGCCCAAGTCTCGTCTGCGAGCTCGACCGATCTTGAAAGTAATCTAATGAGCAAGGCCACTCGACGGAGGTGTCTGGAATCGGCGATGCGATATGAAGGCATCATTGATCAGGCAGCCAACGAATTGATCACATCTTTGAGACAACATCCACTGGTACATCTAACGACCTTGCTTCAGGGCTTTGCCACTGAGTTCATTCATCGCCTGGTTCTGGAAGAATTGACCACGCAAGACATGCCTTCTAGCGCTCAGGGAGCAGGCTGTCACTGGTATAGCCGCCCAACCAAATGTTTCACGTTACCAATGATCGAATATGCGCTCCTTAAGAGCCCGCCCGCTAGGTTAAAAAGGCGCCGCGGCATTTCATTTGTTCACAGGCAGGTTCAAGGCGGGTTCAACGGCAGTCAATCATCTAGGGCTATGCATGATCGTGCAATTAGCTCCAACCTCAGCTTTCCCCGGAGTTGTAGCAATGCAGACAGCGCATACACCTGTATTGCTATGGCGTTCGTTTCAACATTCTCCTCCCTGTTAAGAAACGAAAACGTCATGACGAGACTCCGATCTGAGGTAGACACGGCATTCAACAAGGGCCTACTCTCCGACCCTCCCCAGTGGCAGGAACTGGGTAAACTGCGTTACCTTGATGCTGTACTCAAGGAATCAATGCGCCAGCTGCCTAGCTTAAGCTACAACCGGGAGATCGTAACACCCCCCGAAGGCGCTATCGTTGCAGGGTACTACATTCCTCCGGGAACCATGATGGAACTTCATTCGGAAGCCTTACGAGGCGATCCTGGTATTTATGGGGAGGACGTTCACAACTATCAGCCGGAACGATGGCTCACTGCTGACCCGCGACAACGGTGGGCCATGAACCAAAACTTGCTACAGTTCAGCACCAGCATCAATAATCGCCCAAAGGTTCGGGTCGCTTGGCTAGAGTTGAAAAAGATTGTTGTCTTGGTGCTCCTAAAGTTCAACGTGGGTTTCTTTTCTCCGTTACGGCTTGTATTTTTGACTGACTCACATCATAGTTGCAGCTCGTACGTCCTGGTGAAGCATTAATTACCGGTGATAGGTCTGACCAAGGCATGCCACCGTCGATGGCATATTGTACCCCGCGAAATCACTGAGTCGTGGAATCACTACCTAGTAACCTAGCATAGATACCCCTTTGTTTAATTGAATGTTCATACTTGATAAGAGATAGATAGAAATGAGGTGTTAAGATTTCCGGATGCACATTCCTCTTATGGCATTACCGGATAGGACGCTACCCAGGCAGACGTAAAGAGCGTTTCTAGGGAGAACCATTTCAGAGAGTGCATGTACTTTGACGTACAAAACAAAAGGTAAAGGATGACACCTCGATGATGCAGCCGTCGGGTTATTCGGGCCGGAGCTTCCGCCGCCGTTGATCATCGGCCCGACACGTGACCGTGGGGAAAGACGCAACCAGCAGGAAAGCGAAGCAAGATAGTGGATGTGGGCTCGCGACAACCAGTCGGAGACTAGAGCGACCGAAACGATGGAGGGTTCCATGGCATGTCCCGCTGTCGTTATCACTGTCCCGCAACAGGACTGCGGATGAAGGTATATTAAACCCGGGGAATACCCACCTTGTCAGCAGTATTACGTCTCTTCTCGTCTTCCTCCTCCATCCCCTCCTTATACCCTCCTCTCTCGATCCGGTCAGTCTACTAGCACGCAAGCAACATGGCCGGAGACGGGAAAATAACCATCTCGATCGATCGGGGTGGCACCTTCACTGATGTACATGCCATCGTACCCGGGAAACCTGACATCATCCTCAAGTTACTCTCCGTTGATCCCGCCCACTATCAGGATGCTCCCACCGAGGGTGTGCGCCAGATTCTCGAGCTTGTCACGGGCGAACCCCACCCCAGAGGACAACCGCTGAAGCTGGATCGGATTGGCTCTCTGCGCATGGGAACAACGGTGGCTACAAACGCGCTGCTGGAGAGGAAAGGGGCCCGGTCAGTCCTGCTCACCACCAAGGGTTTCCGCGATCTGCTCAAGATCGGTGACCAGTCGCGGCCAAACATTTTTGATCTGTCGATGGCCCGCCCAGGAGTGCTGCCGGAAGGCGTGGTTGAGGTCAATGAACGTATCGTTCCGTGCCATCCATCGGCGGATAAGGATTGCTTCTCCGGAGCTCGCATAGTGGAGGGTGTGACGGGGGAGAAGTTCCGTGTGGTGCAGGAATTAAACATTGAGGAGGTTCGCTCGGAGCTCCAGCGGTACAAGGAGCAGGGTTACCAATCCTTATCGGTGGCGCTGGTCCACTCGTTCGCATACCCAGAGCATGAACGTCAGATTGGCGAACTAGCTGAAAGCATGGGCTTCTCCGTGACATTGTCCTCCAAGTTACAACCGATGATTAAAATTGTCCCACGAGGCATGTCTGCCGCAGCCGATGCCTATCTCACCCCCGTCATCAAAACATATATCGACTCGATTTCCTCCAGCTTCGAGGGCGGCTTGGAGCGTCAACGCGAGTGCCGCTTCGAATTTATGCAATCGGATGGTGGACTGGTCGATTTTCGCCGATTCAGCGGGCTGAAGGCGATCTTGTCCGGTCCTGCAGCCGGTGTGGTCGGGTTCGCAGCCACCAGCTGGGATCCTACCGAAAAGACACCTGTGATCGGCTTCGACATGGGTGGTACCTCGACGGACGTGTCCCGTTTCGACGGTCACCTCGAGCATGTGTTCGGATCCAAAGTTGCCGGTGTGCTCATTCAATCCCCACAACTCGATATCAACACCGTCGCAGCAGGTGGCGGCTCCATCCTGTCGTATCGCAACGGATTGTTCTATGTCGGGCCGGAATCAGCATCCGCCCACCCCGGCCCTGCTTGTTACCGCAAAGGAGGGCCATTGACAGTCACAGATGCTAACCTGTTCCTGGGCCGCTTACTACCTGAGTACTTCCCACACATCTTCGGCCCCAACGAGGACCAGCCTCTTGATACCGAAGTAACCACCAAGCTTTTCAATGAGTTGACCCAGAAGATCAATACGGAGCGAAAAGAGAAGGGGCAGCCTGAGTACGCTCCAGAAGAAGTTGCTCTGGGATTCTTGAAGGTGGCTGATGAGTCGATGGCTCGCCCTATTCGCAATCTGACCCAAGCTCGTGGATTTGAAACTGCATCGCATCACTTGGCTTGTTTTGGGGGCGCCGGTGGTCAACATGCATGCTCGGTTGCGGCGTCACTGGGCATCTCGCGCATTATCATCCATAAATACTCCTCTGTCCTCTCCGCGTACGGGTTGGCATTGGCCGAGGTGGTCAAGGAGTCTCAGGAGCCGGTCTCCGCTGACTTTGAGACCTCACAGTCAAGCCTCGAGAAGCGTTTCAATGACATGACAGACAGTGCTACGGCAGAAATGAGCACCCAAGGATTCTCAGCTGATCAGGTGCGGCACGAGTTGTACCTCAATATGCGCTATGAAGGCTCCGATACCAGTTTAATGATCTTGAAACCGGAAGATGATTCGGGCTTCCTGGAACAGTTCAAGATCCGGCATCGCAGAGAATTCAACTTCAATTCCGACCGAGCGGTCCTGGTGGACGACATTCGTGTGCGCACCATCGCTTCATCGAAGGTGCGCACAGAGAAGAGTCCTCTGGTACAGTTGCGGGAGGCCACCTTGCAAGATGTGAGCGGAACTCCGGATAACACGACGAAAGCCTACTTTGACGGCTACTCCAGTCGCATTGACACCCCAGTGTACCTCCTGGACAAGCTCCAGAAAAGCACTCGCGTCCATGGCCCTGCCGTTATCATCGACAAGACCCAGACTATCGTGGTGGCTCCGAACTCCCTGGCCAAGATCCTGGATACTTGCATTGTCATTGACCTAAAGGAGGAACAGACTGCCGTCAATGGTGTTCCCTCCGAGCTCTCATCCGAGATCGACCCTATCAGACTGAGTATTTTCGGTCATCGTTTCATGTCGATCGCTGAACAGATGGGCCGCACCCTACAGAAGACATCCGTCTCGACCAACATCAAAGAGCGCCTGGACTTTTCCTGCGCTCTATTTTCTCCAGATGGCGGTCTTGTAGCCAATGCACCCCATGTTCCTGTTCATCTCGGTTCCATGCAATTCGCCGTTCGCTATCAACACCAGAAATGGTTGGGCAACCTGCGAGATGGTGACGTCTTAGTTGCTAACCACCCCAGTTGTGGTGGAACTCACCTCCCTGACATTACAGTAAGTCAAGTCCAATGCCCTCGAAGTTATCAGCAACACTGACAAAACGATATAGGTGATCACGCCTGTGTTTGACAAGCCAGGTGGTACCGAAATTATGTTCTACGTCGCGTCTCGTGGCCACCACGCGGATATCGGTGGTATCCTGCCAGGGTCGATGCCACCGAAATCCACCGAACTGTGGCAGGAGGGCGCAGCGATTGAAGGAGAGAAAATCGTGAGCAACGGCGTATTTGAGGAGGAGCGTATAATCGACCTGCTTGTTAACAAGCCAGCACAACACCCGGGATGCTCGGGCTCACGGTGCATTAGTGACAACCTCTCTGACCTGAAGGCTCAGATCGCCGCGAACACACGCGGTATTGCCCTGATTCAATCCTTGTTTGCCGAGTACGGCGTCGAAACCGTGCAGAAGTACATGTACGCTATCCAAGCCACAGCCGAGACGGCCGTGCGCAACCTCCTGAAGGATCTTCACAAGCGCTTTGAGGGCGAACCCCTGGAAGCTGTAGATTACATGGATGACGGCACTCCGATTAGACTGAAGGTCACGATCAACGAGTCAGACGGATCCGCCGTCTTCGATTTCTCCGGCACCGGACCCGAAGTGTACGGAGGCTGGAACGCTCCTATCGCTATCACTCATTCGGCCATCATCTACTGCTTAAGAGCCATGATCGCCTCAGACGTCCCTCTCAACCAGGGCTGTCTAGCGCCTATCGACATCCAAGTGCCATCACCCAGCATCCTATCGCCGACCAAGACAGCAGCCGTCGTGGGCGGTAACGTCGTGACATCACAAAGAATCACCGACGTCGTCCTGAAGGCCTTCCGCGCCTGCGCCGCATCCCAAGGTTGCTGCAACAACCTGACCTTCGGCACCAACTCCAAGGTTGACCCGGACACCGGCGCAACCATCCCCGGCTTCGGCTACTACGAGACCATTGCCGGAGGCAGCGGCGCAGGACCAACCTGGAAGGGCGAGTCCGGCATCCACGTCCACATGACCAACACGCGGATCACCGACCCGGAAATCCTCGAGAAGCGGTACCCGACTCTGCTGCGCCAGTTCACCCTTCGACCCGGCTCGGGCGGAAAGGGACTGCACCCCGGTGGTGACGGCGTCGTCCGAGACATCGAGTTCCTGGCACCTATGGAATGCTCAATTCTATCGGAACGGCGAGTCCATCGTCCCTACGGTCTGGAAGGGGGAGAAGATGCGCAGTCTGGTCTGAATCTGTGGATTTCCAAGGATGAGGAGACGGGTAAGGAACGCGTCGTGAATATCGGTGGTAAGAATACCGTTTCAACGAAGACGCATGATCGTGTCGTGATCATGACTGCTGGTGGTGGTGGTTGGGGTGCTGCGCAGTAGGAGGTTTAATGGGAGTTCTATGCTTGTATTATTCAATGGTGTTCTATATCTAAGTTTCTTGATGATTGTACGGAAGGGTTCATGACTGATAATACACGTTTTGTGATTGGACTGTGCTCATGGGAGTTACCAATGTAAAATTTCGAAGTGTTTCACTCGGATTTTGACTGTCCATTGTCGCTAGAGGCAATCAGATGCTACCCTTGCTCCTCTATATATCGTTTCAACCAAAAAGAAAGTCTGAAATACTTTCGGGGTCAAGGCGATAATATCTACGAGCAGGGTACTCTATAGATGCGTCTTAGTTGATAGCAGAGAAGCAAACCAACATGATAAAATTCCATTGCCCGTCAAAATGCTTCCATGTGAGACATTGTATCTGAAAGCATGTTCTATCATAAATCATATCGAAAATCGTCTAAATCTCGTGGTCTATCATGAATCTACCGTGTGTCTTCTATCACAATGCGTCCCTCGAGACGCGGGGAGATACCCGGAGTCCATGTCGGGGTAAAACCAGCATCGTCAGTGCCGTTCAACGTGGTCGACTGGAATCCAGCCTTCTGCATCCATTTACGCACGACGCGTCGCGCTAGTCGAAGTCGGTGCTCTTCCTCTGCTGCAGATTGCGCAGGCAGTGTCACATAGTTCGTAGTGGGCTGCGGAGAAGTCAAGATTTCTGGATCCGAGTCGGAATCAGAATCCATGTCCTCATTACTCTCGGCCTCTGTCTCCGGACCCCCTTCCGTGTCAATCTCCTGAAAGCGGCCGTAGTAATGATATTGTTTGGTCCGTTGGAGGGTCGGTCGCAGGGGCCGTACCGGAGCCTTCTCAGTTACCGGGGAGGCTTGGCCAGATGGTGGCTTCAGCCAGCCATTGCAGTGGAGGTTCTGGTGCACGGTGCCCCAGTGACGTGCCAAGCTCTTACTCCAGCGTTGCCACCTACCCACCACCTTCAAGCTCAGGAAATACTGACGAAGGAGGGTGCTGACCAAGATTCCGCTTTCCTCGTCGACAACCTCCTCTACCTCGCCGCCAGCAGACTGTACCAGCAACGACGCGAAGCCGTCCTTTCCACGGCCCATGTACCCTCGCGTGGCAAGGGAGTATGTCCGGTCGTACTCGATCGGGTGTCCTCCGATCTTCGCCCAGTTGATACGCGAGCCGGGCGGAGCAGATGGATTGTAACTGAATGCAATGTTTGACACCTGTGGAAATCGACCCTCCAGGGCGGGCAACTGGCTCACACCGTTCTCAAGGGCGTCCATCAGAGCTCGTCCTTGGACCCGGAGCAAGACAATCGGATCTTCGAAAGGGAAACAATTCAAGATATCTTTCAGTCGCAAAATACCCGGCGGATAAATTTGGTCACCGCGGATGGTACCACCAGCCATCATGGCGCAATCAGCCGCATAGTAAAATCGCATCAGGTCGCACACAAAGTTCCCTAGATTCGACTCTCTCTGGCGGACGGTGGAAAATCGGGAGTCTAGCGGCCGGACAGTGTAGCCGATGGGTTTCTCCAGCTTGGATTTCAAGCTGGATGTTAGCTTGGCTACCAGCGCCACGGTCGCTGGGTCTTCTGGAATTGATCGGACCATATCGCGCCGTACTATGCTGAAGTCCCATCCTGGTCCATCCGTTTTCCGCCACGCTTCGATGTAGCTAAGCTGTTTAAAGTCTGTCCCGGAGCGCAGAACTTGAATCCCGTTGACGATAGCATGTGCGTAGTAATGATCGTGACCTCCCAGAATGATATCAATGAAGCCCGGTGGAAGCCTCTCTGCCAATTTGTAGTCGTTCGGTTCACGTTGGTGGGTGACAGCGACAATGATATCGGCGCCTTGTTCACGGAGACGAGGGACAAGTTCGAGAGCGGTTTGGGCAGCAGATTTGTAGATCAAGTCTGGGGGAAGGGAGTTGATAGTTCCTAGCCTTGAATACGTGAGAATTGGACATTTAGCATATATAAAAGTTTGGGACAACCTACCATTCTCTCTCCCCCAGACCGATCACGCCCACCTTGAGCCCGTTCGACGCGGTCAACATCCGGGTTCGCTCACAGTTCGCAATGGGGATATCCTCTCCTAGGGCTGGATCAAGGACATTGGCCAGTAACCATGGGAATTGACACTGGCTACGCAGATGACGCAGCTGCGCAACACCGAAATCAAGGTCATGGTTCTATCTCACATACACGTCAGACCTGCATTATCCATATCGTACTTTGCATAGGACACTCTCCCCGTACACCAGCAAACATACCCCAACACATGCGACATCTGTGCCTGCCTTATTCAGAAAAGGAACCATATGGCGCCCCTTGGTGACCGTGCTTTCGAGGCTTGGGTTGAAAGCATCTCCGGAGAAAAAGGTGAGGACGTCTGGTTGTCCGGCGAATCGGGGATCCGAACGGTAATGATTGATCACTGACTGGAATCGAGGAGCACCACCGACTGGCTCCGCAGACCCTGGCCTGGATTCCGGATATTGGTTAGTGAACTGTCGTGACGGATGCACAGAGCGAGGGGGATCGGCATACTCCACGTGGTAAACATCATTGTAATGGATGAGACGAAGATCGGGGGTTCCGGTTCGTTCGGAAGAATGAGTGATGGTGAGTCCGTCGTTTTCCACGGCAGACATTCTGACAAGGAGGAAGAAAGCGACCGAGTGAATCAAGAGGGATGAAGAACAAGTCGGGGGAAGCAAGACGGAGGAGGAGGGGTTTGGATCACTTGACACCAGCGGTGACCAGCGCAGTGGACACCCCAGGCATGCAGGCACCGGAGCCACCGTGGATCCCCCTCGATGGTCCGAGCCAATCAACCACGGACGATTACCTACGGGATCCCCACCCCGTCCGTGTGGATCATTGGTAGTGATTAGGAGGGGGGGAAAGCCCTCATCTTTTATAGCCATACGGAGTAGTTGATAATCTAATAAACCAAGGACAAAGTGGATCTAGAAGATGTCATCATTTGAGAGAGTGCAACCCGCAGTGACTGAGCATCAAGAAGGGCTTCCAGCTAGAGAGACTGTCGTGCTTAGAGCCTATCTAGTCTGTATTGTGCCCTTTGTCCATTAATTTCGTAGGCTCGGATCCTCACTTATTGATGTGTATATCCTTTACCTAGGCATCTTTCTATATACACTATGAATGTTTATGATTTAGTAAGCTGTAACACAGTCTACCACACGAATAGCGGCAAGAACAGCGAGGCCATGCCACTCTTCCCCAACACTTTACAGCTTATTCCAGGTTCATGCAGCCGTCTGTATACTCTATTTAGAGCTATCCGTACAGAATTGATTAAAACCTGACTTTGAAGGATACCTCCATTGGGTTGGCACTTACCGTAAAAAGAGAGCCGGCCATCATGATCTCTATCTACATTTTGAAAGGACCATTGGATTGTTTGATCACTTAGGTCTCCTCGAAAACCTCCCTTGCCATGGTTCGGTATTCATCCGCATTCATCGTCCCTAATACAAATACATTAGATCGACGTAAGGTTTCCCACAGCTCGCCTCACCGTTGATGTCCTTGTCCTGTCAGAGAAATGCATCAGCGGAGTATTGGGGAAGGTCCACTGTGTACTCCATATATAATCTTCAAATGTTCTTATAAATATGTCAACCATATCAACGTTTGCACTGTTCTGTTATAAGATAAGACTGGGTATCAACAAAGCTTGGAAAGAGTGAACTGCCTTGTATTTCTCAATCAAGCTATTTCTGTCCATTGTATGTAGCGTTGCTAGATGGCGATGTATAGTTGAAGGTGTTGCAGAGTTCAAGCAATAAGATTTTTGATTGATTGCAACTCCAAAGGGCATAACATACATCAGTATGACTCGCTACTCTTATATATGTTTCACTCTGAGCCACATCCCAGCTTCAGACATAAGTCAAAGAACAACGTCTCAGATCTGTCCGAAATCAGTCGCAAGAGAGGACGGACGCCTCGTATTGTCTCATGCGTCATGGCAGTGGTAACTGTAACCTTTGAACCTTCCGATGATGTCGTACGAATATATAGAAGATCTAAGATATTAAGAACCCAAGGTGCGGGCTTTGAAACCACCTGTCAGGATTACAATCTATTTCCTGACATTCGTATTAATCGTCCAAATAGAGTCTATTCCAATTTAGGCTCCAGCCTATAGATACGATGAATAATGCAGGGAACAATTTACTCCTTATTCTAGCGGTTGTATAGTAAGACTTATGCTATCGACAGTGAATGCGACGGCACAGACATACTCACATCAATAAACTCCATGTGCCACTATTTAACCAAATACGAATTATGGACTATAGGTGTTGACACTGAATGGAAAGCTAGTATGGAGACACATATTTTTCAGAAAGCAGGCTGGCCTACATTGAACCACATCAAGGGCTGCGGAAAACAGCATACCGTGTATACCACATGAGGACCTCTCTTGTAAGTGCGCCTACAGATCACCTGTATAAGGAGTCTGATTAACATCAACGCACTGTAAAATCGCGTTGTCCAACTTCACCCATGCCCCGCGATCCAAGAATACCCAGGTCGTTTGCGAGTGCATAATAACGTTCACGTTTGGCTGCTTTACAATACGACATGCTGTCCCTTGTTCGAACTTCACGAGTGATGCACTTGTCGCGTAAACTTCACCGTCTTCTCCAACGAGGTCAGATTTACCCCAGAGCTTCTGGATGGCGTGCTTTGAACCGTCAGGCGAGATAGTAGCATTGGCATTAGCGCCTGTCCAGTCGTTCGCGAGCTGCACGATTACGTCTTCGCTCCGGACGTCGATAGGTGATAGCAGAGAGGAGAAAACAGGGGCGGAGACGCTGAAGAGAACGAGAAGAGATGTGAAAGACTTCATCTTTGGTTAAGGATAGTGGTTGGAAGACAGACCAAGATTGAGAATTCATGATTTTCCGATTCTTTATACCACATTTTATAGTCCGGAGTCCGCTAACATAGATTGATTTGGTGTACTCTGCCGTGACGACTTATGACATAAAGCACTTCGACTTGAACTTCAACATTACTGCAACCGGAAAGCTTGGAGCTAAATGGTCAAGGTTGCGGCAACTAGGTTTCAAAATCATTACTTTCCGTGGTTAAGGATCCAAACCATTCTACTTAAAAGATTCTAGAACTTGGTGACTTCAAGACATATTTGTACTCGCTCCACTTGAACGCTTACTCGTCTATAAGGTGGAATGCGTCCCCTCGCGATGACATATGACTTTGAACTCGAATTAAAGATCACAAGAAGTGTCCTCTCCAATATAGAGGGACCCTATATTTTCGGCTCTAGCCAGCATTATTTCAGTAATAGAAGCCATGCTGCTAAGGCTGCTAAGGTTATTTGAACCTTACAGACGAGGATTCAGTCGTCGGCATCGACCATCAATCTTTGCCCATTGCTTGTAGCCATTCCCATTAGGTTCACTGTACGGAGTACCCTAGTATATATTAGTCCATTTACATTGATAGTGTTTGGAGCAATGCGTACCGCTTCGCTCACGAGTCGTGCAAAGGCAGATAGACGGTAGCAGCGCAGTAGCCAGAATCAAAAATGATGACCGCATTGTAGTTGGGATTATAAAATCGCTGGCGCTTCTTCGAGGAGATCAAAACAATGTAGAAATCGCATGAGTTGGAGTAGCTCAACGATCTACTTGGAATCAATCCCAATAGATTGGAATAGTTGGTGTTCGTAGGAGTTCAATCTACGTCATGACTCCCACTTCGGTTTTCCGCATTTGTCCATCAAACTTTGCTCCCAACCATCTATTTCGGCCTGTTTAACGTGAGATCCGGATTTCAGCTCTTGTGGAATCCCTTCTGCTGAGTTGATTAGCTAATACTGACACTGGGGCGAGTGTAACATCGGACTTCTCATTATCGGCAATGTCGTGTATGGTTAATCATCAGTATCTTATGTTAGCGAGAGACACAGCCTACAGTCATGTTATGATAGTCTACAGAATTCTATTTCGCGCAAATGGAGCAGATAAAGGTCCTTATTACCAGAGGATAGTGCTCTACTAAGGGTATGGTACATGATTTGTGAAAGGTAGATGGTATAGGCCGAGCACTCCACGGGAAATTGTTAGAATATTGAGGTTGTTATCGTGATAGCTATCTGGAGAGACTGAACCAATTATTATTATCGTGAAATAACTGGGTATCCAGTATGCACTCTATGCATTCTGGAACGCTCCCTCTGCGACCGCAACCAGAAACCATCAGGATGGGAAGGGATGCGCTTTGTGGTCAATCAGCTCATTCATTCTCCGTAGAACATAGACAACTTTATCGATGTATTCTCTCCCACCAAAGCCAAAACGGCGATAAACTTCTTGTTCTCGTTGAATGACCTTCAAATTCAGTTGCACATCTTCATAGCTACTTCAAAGGTGTCCTACAAGTAGAAGCGTTTAGGTATGTTGATCAGATCTCATCAGACATGCGTATCACATATCAATCAAGAATAAGACTCTTGTGGAAACATTAGAACTACGATGTATCAATGAATTGTGAGGGTATCCAGGCGTCTGCCCACTGTTTTCCTTAGAGTAATAAACTCGGCATTGAAATTCCTTGCACGGATGATATGATTGCCAATCTGGTGGTGCTTCTCCTTCCAGACTCGGTGTTACCTGAGACTCAGGGCATTCTCTCACTGCAGTGTTACCACTGGCCCGCCTAACCCTAATCCTACACATTAAATCACCTCGTAAATAGGACTATGAATTCAAAATGCCATGAAATCCAACCCGAAAGTTGAAAACCAAAGCTACCAACAAACTAGTTTGTATCTTTAGTCTCATGACACATGACCATCCCAACCACCCGATGACTAGTAAGATCCGCCTTTTCCTCCTCAATATCAATCAACGACAACTTCCACCCACGCCTGCCACTACTGTGTACTCTCACACCCCAGTCACGGGTCTGATAGAGCCCTACTAATCAGTACGTACCTACATATCCATTAAAAGCCAAAGTTACATTCAAGATTCAACAAGACATCCGATACCAAATTCCATCATTGGTGTATTACTTCCTCATTTTCCTGATGATCACCAGGTTCTCATCGGGAAAAAGTAACAAAAAAAAAAGAAAAGAAAAGAAAGCCCTACACAAGGTACTGAGTACGGGGGTAAATATATACAATATCAAACTCTAACCAAATCAATCTCAACCTCAACAACCTCCACCCCTTCTTCTTCTTTCCCTTGGAGAACCATCGGGGAAAGCAAAAAAGGAAAATGGCTCTGGATTTCAAACCCCGGCTCGCAACTGCCTCCGATAAACTCACTATTGCAACCTTGGTCAACAAAGCTTACACCCCCTACATTGAACGGATCGGCCGAAAACCCGGCCCCATGCTTGAGGATTATGGGGCGCTGATCGACGCCGGGCGAGTGTATGTGGTGGAGAAGGATGGGGTAATGAGTGGGATTCTGGTGCTGATTCCGGAGGAGGGGACGATGTTACTGGATAATGTGGCTGTTGCGCCGGCGGCCCAGGGGGTAGGGTTGGGGAAAAGGTTGATGGGGTTTGCGGAGGAGACGGCGAGAGCGTGCGGGTTTGAACGCATCAGATTGTATACGAATGAGAAGATGGTGGAGAATCTGGGAATTTACGAGAGATTGGGGTATGTGGAGACACATCGGGGGTGGGAGAATGGGCTGCGGAGAGTGTACATGGTGAAGGTGTTGCATTGATTGATATGATTCTTACTGATCAGGTTTGATGGCAAGCATGCCATACATGCTCGACAGTTATTTCCACGGTCAGATTGACGGAAGCAAATGTTCCGTCGGCTATTAAGAGGGGGAATCACGAATACACCTTGATTAGAGTGGATCTGTATATTCAGTTACCTCCGATATACACAAACTACCTACGGGTGTATCAAAGACAGCGAGCCGAGGGTACCTAGGTGGAGTGGCATTAATATTGTTGTACATTTCCAGAGTTGAGTAGATGTGCTCAGATGGGTCAAAGATCCCGATCGCTCAAAGTCATAGCATACTAGGATTTTTCATGCAGTCGTTAAACGCTCAGATTCGCTATGATCCCAGAAACGCCTCGCCGAATAACCGAAAAGGAAAAAAAAAGAAAAAAAGAAAAAGAAAAAGAAAAAGGAAAAAGGGGGAAAGGGAATAGGGAAACCAAGGGGGACGAGTCCGCTAAATGTGTGAAACAGAAGATGAGAAAGGTATTCCGCGCATGGTCTAATCTACCCTGGTTAAACTCGTCGTTCGGTCACCGTCCAGCGCCGCTTGACATGGGGCTCCTTCGAAGGCCCACTTCCCCAGAGCCCTCGTTGGGAGAGCGTCCTCTGGGGAAGCTGGGGCGTCCAATCTGACGACTCTTCCGGCTTCTTGCCGGAGTGGTGGTCATTGTTGCTAGTCCCATTGGAACCCGACCAGGAATCACCGAAGTTGGGGATTATATCGTCCGCCGCGTCCCCGGCCGAGATGGAGTTGGAGCCCCACAGGCCACTGGCACTGCGAGGAGCGGTGGAAGGTCGTGAAAATGTCCACGAACCGGTGCCCGGTCCGGACAAAGCAGAAGGGCCGATCACGAACCCGCCCTGCGGTAACGACGGGCGGGTCGAGAATCGTGGACGGTACGCGGACGATGGAGAAGTTAAAGTACTAGGCGACGGGAGAACGGACGTCGAGACGTTTGAGACCGGTCGTAAATGGTCGGTCGAAGCCACCAGCTGTAGCTTGTAATCGCGCAACCCGGCCCGCTCGTTCGCGGGACGATACGGCACGACGGGTCCGCCGATCGCGTCCAATTTCTCTGGGACAGCCACACGGTCCTTCGGGACTGCCAGGGTGAGGGACGCAGTATTGATGTCCACGAGGGCGGGCTCGCCAGTGATGGCTCCGATGAGCGCATTGCAGCCTGCCCCATGAGTGACGATTACCAGGATCGTGTCGGTGGGCTCGTCCTCGTCGTCCGGTATCTTCGACTCCTCTGCGGTCTCGGACAAGGATAATTGCGAGTGACGCCGACGCCGACCGGAGGGAAGGGATGCATCGTGCTCCTGATACCAGCCGATCATCCGCTCCAGTCCGTTATGAAAGCGGGTGTGCATCGTACTCCACTCTTCGCCGTACTCACCCCCATTTCCCCAATTCGGCGGGTCTCGCATGCTATCCCACGGATAGTCGATCCTCACACAAGCATCCCGAGCGTGCGTGACATACCCAGTGGGAATCGGTTCGGACGGCGAGATGGCATAGCTCGGCGTCGGGGGCATGTACGCCCCATCGGGGATAGGCGGGAGGTTAGTGTTGATTTTGCTGAGCAACCTCCGGGTGCGTGGGGTGTCTGCGGACCGTAGGGTGTCACAACTGCCGGCCCGGTGTCTCTGTCCCTCCCGACGCTCGTTTGACGTGTACCCGGAATAGGCCTTGTGATCCTCCTCTTCAATAGGGGGAGACAGGGGTTTGTTGCCAAGGCTGCCCCAGCCACCCGGGAAAAAGCCCGTGGGAGGTTTGGTATCGGCTTCCGGTACGATGCTGTCCCGGCGTAATAGTTCGGCCTTGGCGGCGGCAATCAACCTCTCTGACTTAGGGGGCGGGGTAATCTCATCGAAATAGTCTGGGCATAGCCATTCGCCGAGAAAGGCGTCGACGCGCAGAAGACATCGCTGATCACCGGGAGCTGCAGAGGCACTGGTCACTGCGCCAGTGATCGGCTCCTGTGCTGGCGACATGATGGGGGCGGACAGGAACCCATTTGGCTGACTCGGGCCTGGTCCTGTACTATCAGGATAGTGCTGGCTGATCCCGGAACTGATAGCGATCGAGGTTTGTAGACACCGAAGATAGGGCGAGGAATGAATCACGATTCGACGCTTTCGCTTGGAAGGTCGTGGGCGAAACGACGGCAACGTCTCGCCATCGATTTCCTGGGTGAGGTCCAGAGACTGTAAAACATTGACGATACGAGCCCCCAGCGCACGGGATTGAAGCCAACCGCCATAAGAAAGCGGAGGATCGTAGGGGGTTGGAGACGTCAGATGCCAGTTCTTATCGGCGGCATCGAGACGGGCACCATGTCTAATATATCACTACCGGTCAGCAAGTTTTCGTTAACATAGAAAGACAGAGAGAATGAAGGGTGCAAAAGCAAGTCCAGAACAAAAATGTCGAAAGTCATTTAAGACGTACCTCGCAATAACGATCGCGGCGGGGGGTTTCCCCATAGTGTGAAGTGTCGGATGTCAAATGTAGCGCGGTCGTAAACCCGACTGAAGAGCAAGACGGAGAGAGAGGGAAAAGAGAAGAAATGAGAAAGGAAAATGTAGGTCTGTACTGGCAAGCGAAGCGACTGAACAGCCAAGTCAAGGCAGCAGTGGAGTTGTGACTCGTTGGATGTTTCGAACCTCCGGCGGGGTAAAAAGGGGAAGAATGAAGAATGGATCAATCAATAGTCGTCTATAACCGCTTCACGCCGTCGTATATAATTTTTGTGAAGGGAGGAAACAACAAATACGAGAGAGAGATCAGCGGACGCAAGGAGTTGAAGCAGACATGCTGCAGACAACGCATATCACATCTGTTTGGCCTTCCCTGTCATGCCCTGTCGAACGGCAACCAGCTTGACTTTTCTGTTTTTCTTTTTTTTTTTTTTTTTGGTTTTGGTTTCTCTCTTTGACAGCCAGCATGTGATTTGGGTTATGTAACCGGATGAGGTCATCGGGGCAGGTCAAGAAGCTAACCTGATTGGGATGATTATGTATTCTAATGTCTCCCTAATGCGGAGATTATTTAAGGTTTCGAGTGCACAACTCGTCCTCGGGTGACTTATCAACCCCAAAGGCGGATAAGAAGTCCGGGACGCACCCTTTAGGTGCATTTGGGGTCTCGACTAGTAGGTAATCCTATAACCTTAATTCCTCATCTGCAGGCATCCCCTAGAGCCGGGGGTCGGAGGTTTTCGTGCAGGAATCTAGGTACAAGGTACTCTGGACGTACTACTAGTAGTATGTACAATACTCCCAGTCGGCTGCCTTAGGCGTAGGATCACGTGTCCGGCATCCATCGTGCATCAGGTGTCAACAGCCTTGAACTTGGAAAAGAGTCATTGAACCATTAAATTCATAATGGACTAACCTCAGATCAAGGTATTCTTCGCGACGAAAGATACCGTCCTGGTTTATTAATCATGACTTGAATAGTATTCATTCTGATGAGGACTCCAACCATAATAGACCAATTTAATTCATTCGAGACAGAGAGATATATATATGCGCACAGCGGATGCCGGTGTGAAAGACTAACTGAACTTCAATTTACCAGAACAACGCCATTTTGCAATACCTTTTCCTTTCTTTCTTTCCGCTACTAAGAACCTTCTTTATGAATCCTCTTAATCCAGTCTTCGCAACTCCCGTGTCTATCCATCAGTGTCGATCAATTCCGAGCCATGTCCCGTCGGGACGCGGACATCGAATCCGACGGGAATGGAGCGGATCCCTGGTACGCAACAAATGACAAGAGCGAAACTATCAAATCACCCTATGGTAAACCGGATTGAACGCGCTCGCTGATTAGTACCAGGCAAGGCCGATGAGAGAATTTAGTGGATATCACTAATACGTTAAGGGGTCATTCTCCATGAATTGTCTCGATCATGGCAGATATAAAAGACGTCACCCCCGACGTGCTGGACTCCGTTTCCCGTTGAATCTCCATCAAGGGACTGATATACCGGGACGTTATGGGAACCGCTGGAACCAACATGAAGAAGTCTGATAAGTACAATGCCACACCCTCTCCGTCCACGTCGAGATCCGACATTAGCCCTGGTGAGCTGAATGGGAAACTGTCAAAGTACCCCAATGATGATCCCGAAGCACTGACGCGCACTGAGACCACTCTGTCCGCTGTAATACCGCCGAAAGAGCCGTGGCGAGAGATTCTTTTCATA
This sequence comes from Aspergillus pseudotamarii, assembly GCF_009193445.1. Taxonomy (NCBI): domain Eukaryota; kingdom Fungi; phylum Ascomycota; class Eurotiomycetes; order Eurotiales; family Aspergillaceae; genus Aspergillus; species Aspergillus pseudotamarii. The sequence continues at coordinate 29,963 of NW_022475077.1, read as the reverse complement.
GTGGTCGTCTGCATGGCTCAATTCATGACGCAAGCGGGCCTGTGCATCTCGATCGCCCCGGTGTATATCATCGGCAAGAGCTTCCAGACGTCCATTCCGGGCGAATTGAGCTGGTTTGCGGCGGCGTACAGTCTGACCGTCGGCACTTTTATCTTAGTCTGCGGTCGGCTCGGCGACCTCTTCGGTCATCGGTTGATGTTCATTATCGGTTTCGCTTGGTTCGGTCTGTGGTCTTTGCTGGCGGGCTTCAGTGTTTGGTCGAATCAAATCTTCTTCGACTGCTGCCGCGCATTTCAAGGAATGGGGCCCGCCATGTTACTCCCGAATGCGATTGCTATCCTCGGGCGCGCATACCCACCGGGCTTGCGCAAAGAGATGATCTTCAGCTTCTTTGGAGCCACCGCGCCGAGCGGGTTTATCGTCGGGGGCGTGTTCTCCTCAATCTTGGCACAAATGGTGTGGTGGCCATGGGCATACTGGGTCCAGGGCATGGTGTGCCTTGCCTTTGCTGTGCTGGGTGTTTTGGTCATTCCGCACACGCCGCGACCTCATTTCCAGAAGGACCTCCCGCTTTGGGCACGACTAGACCTGCTTGGAGCAGTGGCCGGTATCGTTGCCCTCGTGCTGATCAATTTTGCATGGAACCAGGCTGCGTTGGTCGGATGGACCACACCGTACACCTACGTGCTGCTCATCGTTGGCGTTATCATCTTTGGCGGCTTCCTGTGGATCGAACGCATTGCCCAATGCCCGCTGCTGCCAAACTCAGTCTTAACCGGTGACCTGGCGTGGGTGCTGGGATGTATCGCTGCCGGGTGGTCCAGCTTTGGCATCATTATCTACTACTTTTACCAATTTATGGAGGATATTAAGGGTGACACTCCTTTGTTGGCCACAGCCAAATGGGTTGCCGCGGCTCCGTCTGGTGCCATCGCGGCTCTGCTGACAGGATTCCTGCTCGGCCGACTGCCTCCCAGTGTCATTATGTTTTGCGCGATGCTCTTCTTTACGGCCGGTCTGTCCGTCTTTGCAACGGTCCCCGTGGATCAGACCTACTGGGCTCAGGCATTCGTAGCCAGCCTTATCACGTCATGGGGCATGTAAGTTGACTATCTCTCCAACCAACCAATTTACCGTCTTAACATGTTGCGACAGGGATATGTCCTTCCCATCCGGCACGCTCATCCTCAGCAATTCCATGCCCCACCACCATCAAGGCCTCGCTGCATCCCTCGTCACTACCACGGTGAACTACTCCATCTCTCTGGGACTGGGATTTGCCGGGACTGTGGAGTCGAATGTGAACGATGGTGGACGCAATGTCCTCCGGGGTTATCGAGGAGCTCTCTACCTGGGTATTGGCTTTGCGGGGTTGGGTCTAGTGGTGTCGATTCTGTTCATGTTTGTATCTTGGAGGCGCTCTCAGGCATCGCGAAGGTCCAGATAAACCTGGCAATAAAACTAGAATTTATAGACTAGGAGGCAATGTACAGATCGTGTCGAGAAGCTTTCATGCCAACCGGTATCTAATCTAATCTAATCTGGAAGAACAATGAGGTCATTACCCGTGCATTGACTTTCCGAGTGGGGAAAAGCCCCGATCAAAACACATCAACAGGCACCCGCATTCCAAAGGTACGTACAAACTTCACTCCGGATCGCTTCGCTCTGGACACCTATGTCGTCCTCCAGGATAGCACTATGGAAGCTCACAATATAGCTGTCGCCACTATCGCGGCCCAAGCCCACCAATTCCACAAACGCCAACAACCTTTCCGCATTTACCATGGCTCCACGAACAGCACGCGACAATCGCAACACAGCGCAGCCAACACCATCAACACCGCGCAGTTGAACCATGTTCTGGCCGTGGACACAGACCGCAAGACGATCCTGGTTGAGCCTAACGTCCCCATGGACGAACTCGTCAAGGCCACCCTACCTCATGGGCTCATCCCTCTGGTCGTCATGGAATTTCCTGGCATCACCGCAGGCGGCGGCTTCTCCGGAACGTCGGGCGAGAGCAGCTCCTTTCGACACGGATTCTTCGATGCGACCGTGAACCGGATCGAGGTCGTCCTAGCCAACGGCGACATCCGCACAGCTTCGCAAAATGTACCCGACGAGCAAGAACTCTTCTGGGCGGCGGCCTCATCCTTCGGAACCCTCGGCGTCGTAACCATGCTCGAGATCCAATGTCGCGAAGCAAAACCCTACGTCGAACTAACCTACCACTCTACCTCCAGCATGTCCCAAGCGATGACAGTCTTCCGCGAGACCACCGCACACCCCGAAACGGAATACCTGGATGGCATCATCTATGCTCCGGACCACATCGTCGTCTGCGCTGGTCGCCTGGTCGACTTGCCCTCCAACAAAACCCCCATCCAACGCTTCACACGCGCCCAAGATCCCTGGTTCTACATCCACGCGCAGCGCCAAACCCGAAAAATCCACCGCCCGAATGCCGAACCCTCCGCCTCGGTCACCCACTACGTCCCCATTCAAGATTACCTCTTCCGGTACGATCGGGGCGCATTCTGGACGGGTCGATACGCCTTCAGCTACTTCATCACACCGTTCAATCGCATCACCCGGTATATCCTGGATACCTTTATGCACACCCGAGTCATGTATCACGCCTTACACGAGAGTGGGCTCTCAAAACAACACATCATCCAGGATGTGGCGGTGCCGTACAAAGCTACGGGGGAGTTTCTCACTTGGCTCGATGACAAGGAAACCTTCGGCGCGTATCCGATCTGGTTGTGTCCCCTGCATCATTCGCAGGGAATCATGGCTCGCGGCGCCGAGACAGGCCCGCATCAATCTCAGAAGGAAGAGGACCCCGATGATGACGGTGACTGTCTGATGAACTTTGGATTGTGGGCGCCGTCCCCCCATGCGTCGGATACCGGGGCGTTCGTTGCGCAGAATCGGCGCTTGGAGAACAAGGTTCGGGAGTTGGGCGGGAAGAAGTGGCTGTATGCCCATGCCTACTATACAGAGGAGGAGTTTTGGTCGATCTATGATCAGAAACGCTATGATGCGTTGCGGGAGAAATATCATGCGACGTATTTGCCAGATTTATATCAGAAGGTGCGCGTTAATTTGGGTCTCATGGGGCATGGGGGCCCCGAGGGATGGGTCGGTTGGGCGAAGAGGATGGTGTGGGAGACGTGGCCGGTGTGCGGGTTATACGGTGTATATAAGGCTTGGAGAGGAGGTGACTACTACCTGATCAAGAGCAAGAAAGACTGAGGGTGGGAAGTGATACGTTTACTTTCCGCGGTCTGATCTTTATTCTAGACTAGTCTTCCGGGAACATCCATGGGGTGGCCAATATCAAAGCCAGGATAGGGATTGTAAGGACATCAATGGTATCATAATATATCACATCGTGCTATTCACCGAAAGCGTCACGGAGTCAGTCGTGCGAGACTCTGGATGGACTTCCTAAATTACTGCACGCCCACTGGCCGTGCCCCCGACAGGTTCACGACACGACCTCCGCCTGCTGCCAGACCACCACCCGCCATGGGTGGCGGAGGTTGGACCCAACCAGGGACCCGGCCATCCTCCGATTCGCGAGCGGAGATAGTTTGCCAGACATTTGGAAACCCGGTCGGCAAGGCGCCGCGCAGGCGTGCACCAGGAATGGCGAACCGAGGATTCTTGTGGGTTAAGTAGCCGCGCATTAGGCCCTGGGTGAGAAGAGACGCGAGGACGGATTCAAGCTCTCGCATCATGGGCGTTGGCTTTCCTTGATCAGTTTCCGCGTCTAGCTCGACTCGGTGGGTATAGGGGTCTAGTTCATACTGAGAGTAGTCGACGTCGGGCTGTCCGTCGACTAAGACCCCCGGTGAATTGGACTGCCATTGTCCCATGACGTCAAAACATCCGTCTGGCACGAGGAAGTCTTCAAATTTGGACAACAAGTCTGGGTCCGGCTTGGACTCCGGTCCATCGACCTCGTTAACTCCAGCGAAATCGTGATCGGGTAGTTTATACACCAATTGCGATCCGAACTCGTTGCGCCCGGCCTGGGCGTCGCGGTTTTGGCCGGACGGAGAGAAGCCGAGAGAGCCATGCATGGACTGCGCATGTTGCGATTGGAGCCATCGCACGGCGGTTTCGAGTTTGTGGAGGTACAGGAAAGGAGGCGGTCCGCGCTGGGCGGAGCCTTGGGGTTCACCATGAAAGCCGCCGTGGATGAACACTTTTCGAGCAAGCGCCCGCCATACGAGGATTTCGCACCGATTGCGCAGGGCAAGTAAGATGCCCTTCTGTGCAAACCATTCGGTGGCTGGTGAATCCAGCGCAAGATGCTCTCGGAAGGCAATGTAATCGCCGCGAACGATGAGTCGGCAGATCGGAACGAATTTGTCGGATAGGCCTTCTGACTCCGGCCGTTGTAGCAACTCTAGTGAAGGAAAACGACCCATGATCATGTTACATGGTATCAGGTATGTTAGAATGACTCGCTTTTGGCTGAGGGCCTGGTGATGGCATTGGTCGTAGGCAGATTGAAGGGCGATCTGGGCGGGGTAAAAGAGATTGTTGGAAAATAGATATCGTCCGAGATAGTAAAGATAGGTCACTCTTTGGGAGGCGGGGAAGTATTTCAGGGGCGGAGACTGGGCGCTGATACTCGAAAACATCTGTTCTGCATTTCGGAGTTTCCCGCACTGGAGCCATCTGTGTCAGTGTAATGGAGCGGTTGAAGCGGTCTCGATCTGGCTCCGTACCTGGAAAAGCAACTTCAGGCACAGGTTGGCCATGAGATAGATGCCCACCCGCTTGCCTTCGGGTTTGCCATGGACCCCCGGGGTTCCGCTGCGATCCGTGAGACACTTGATGAATGCTTCCCGGACGACATTGGCGGACTTCTCGACCAAGGTCACTTTCTCGATGCTCTCGTCCTGATCGGAGCGACCCTCCATTCTCAGTAAATGTGCGATCAATTCGGGGCGGCGATCGAGGCCCATGGCCAGCTTCGCGAGGACTTTGGAAAGGTAAAGGACGGTCGGCAGCACGATCACACCGTATTGACTGTCACCGAGCGCAAGAACAGACTGGCTATGGGCGGAGACGACCGCAGAAACAATCAGTAACCGACCAGGACGACAGGAGCCCAGCACTACATTCGATGGCGGTAATATCCCATAGAGAGTAGTGCTAGGGAGGGATTTAGGTGAAGGATACATCCAGAAGGACTTACTTCACCAGCCCTTTCAGCAGGTTGTAGGTTTCGAGTAGGTTGTCGACATTCACATCGCGGAGAAAGGTGAAATATAGCTTCATGAATGTCGGAAAAGCGGCCCATGAGCTGCCGTTCTTGGTGCGCGGGACGAGCCCTTCGCATCGGCGCAGGAGATCAGCCTCTTTCGATCCACTGGGATATTGTCGCCGTAACTCCTCGACCATCTGTCGGTAAATGTCGGACAACGGAGGCTCAATCTGTAGGAAGTCTTGAAGCTTCGAGCCGTCGCGATTCCGAATTATCTCTGAGATCCCCGACAGGAACCTGTCGAGGACTGGAGCACCTTGCGTGGCCATTTTTGGGTAAGGGTTCGAGAGAGATGGTTGGGGGTGTGGACGAGCGTCAAGGAATGGCAGCCGGTGGGAGAAGGCAAATCGTCATGGGCGTTGGAGTTCACACGACGCGTTGAGGAAACAGCTTTAGCGATAGTCGCACATGGTTATCGGCACTCGATAGTCAAAGTGTGAGTATGAACCACGACGGTGGCAAGGTAGAATTGGTCTGTGGAGGTCGAGTCGACACAAATTGAAGATTACATGATCGTTTTGCAGTTCTGAATGGATCCTCGGGATGCTTTTCCCACGACCGCCCTAGACCCAATCGGGAACAGGTCACGTTTTGCCAGGCAGAATCCACGGCTCTTTGTGTTTTAACACAGTCCATACAGTATTGACGAGTGTCATTGACCCAACCCAATTCCGACTTGGTATTCCTACTCATTGATCACATATCTAGTAAGAAGTCGGTGATGTGGACTAGTTGCACTTGGTTGATCGTGTTCCGGTCAATCGATGAGGATCAACCGTCTCCGAGTGACGTTTTGACGAGGGATTCCATGCCAGAATATATGAATTTCATATGAACAAGTTGGACTCCAAGAACACATGAAAATAGTTCTTTAGTCCCTTGTCAGTATGAAGGAAACTGGTTGGAAGAGACGGAGCTAACGGGATCGGGCAATCCCCCGATAAGATAAGATGCAGCTGGGAAGGGATGATGCCTGAGAAAACAGGTTAAGGTTATACACAGCAAGAGCGAGAGAGAGAAAGAGAGAGAGAGACCCCACAAGATGTGAATGGCATGAGGGAGCCACATAACGTAATGGAGCCAGCATGGATTCGAACCAGGTCTCTTCCCGTATGATGAAACCATTGAGCATCCTTGCGTGGCCTTTTCACATGCATTGAAAAAAATACAAAAGAACCTTCCGACAAACGTGATCCACCCACTACGTCATGGTTTTGCATCTTGCTGCCATTGAAAAAGGGCCTCAAATCTCCCCTCGTTGTCCTTCTTTGCACACAAACAACAATCAACAGAAAACTGGCACACAATCGGTTCCTGCTTTTCCTTGGGCATCAAATTGACGGGACAGTTTCATTGAATTCGCAAAACCAGCCACGATGGTTCAGCCAGGGACATCTCAGTCCTCTTGGGTGGACTTCATCAAACACCCTTTCGTTGGCACCTTCACCTTCTTCTATCTCCTAGTTCAAGCTGCCATCAACTGGTTCTTCGCTCCTGCCCCGCCACCACCCGCTGCACTCGTCAATGGCCTTCCCAAAAAACGAGTGGCAGTCATTGGTGCTGGGTTAACGGGCGTGTCGGCGGCAGCTCACTGTGTGGGTCATGGTTTCGACGTACAAATCTTTGAGGCACGCTCCAAAGCAAAGGGACTGGGAGGTATCTGGAGTGTACGTTTGTATTCATTGATTCCCAGATTACCGGACAATGGCTGATACAATGAGTTCATAGAGAGTAAACTCTACATCCTCCTTGCAGATTCATAGTATTATGTACCGATTTCATCCGTCGGTGAAATACGATAACGCGTATCCGACTCAAGGAGAGATTCGGGAGCAAATCGTAGATGTGTGGAAGCGCTATGGTCTGCAGAAGCACACGGCATTCGAAACCCCTGTGACCTCCGTGAAGCAGGCGAAGGATGGCAAATGGATCATCAATGATGACGAAGAGAAGTACGGCCGCTTTGATGGCGTGGTAGCATCGGTTGGTGTCTGTGGTGACCCGAAGATGCCGCCGTTGCCCGACCAGGAGCAATTCAAGGGCAAGATCTACCACTCATCGGAACTGGATGGCAAGGATGTGGAAGGGAAAAAGGTGCTCATCATCGGTGGCGGTGCCAGCGCCATTGAGGCCCTGGAGTTCGCGGTCCAGTCGAAAGCGGCGGAAATCGATGTCCTGTCGCGGTCGGATAAGTGGATCATCCCCCGAAACGTGCTGGTTCAGTCCCTGCTGGCATTGAACATCTTTGGAATGGAGACCTCCTTTTCGTGGATCCCGGAGTGGCTCCTGCACAAGTTCTTCTATCGGGACTTGGAGGATATTGCACCCTCAGGTGGTCTCTTCACGACAACGCCAATGGCTAACTCGGAGCTCTTCGACAAGATTCGGGAGGGCAAGGCTCGGTGGCTGCGCGGAGATATTGTCTCCGTGAAGGAGAATGGCATCCTTTTCAACCGCCGCGCCAGGAAGGTGCCCAAGGGCGGCCCGGGCCATGAGTCCGTCGTCACAGGAGATGTCATTATCATGGCGACAGGCTTTAAGCGTCCGTCACTATCTTTCTTGCCCGACGATGCGTTTGAAGAGCCGTATAGTCCACCCAGCTGGTATTTGCAGGTGTTTCCCCCGAAGTACCCCGAGATTTGCGCCAACAATAGCACCTACGTGGACGCGATTGGAACCGTGGGCAACATGCACATTGGCATCTACACGCGCTTCTTGCTCATGTTCTTGACGGATCCCCTGACGCAACCCACGGAGGGTCGCATGAAGACTTGGATCGATTTCACCCGCTTTGTGAAGCAGCATTCCCCGACCAACGCATTCGACTTCTTCACGTACTCCGAACTGATCTACTGGTTTGTGTTTGTGATCCTGGTCAACCCATTCCGGTGGAAGTGGGCACCGTTCGTACTGTTCGGTGTTGGTCGATCGCTCCCAATGGGGGTGGTCAGGCAAGAAGAGTCGTTCCGCAAGCAGTTGAAGCAACAGCGGTAAAGCATCTCTTCAGCCGCCTGAAGAGGGTTGCTGAATGGACGAATGTCTTCCACCCTCTCTGATTTGAACAGTGGCACTCGAACTGTGCCCGGTCGGTGCATTTGAGCCAATGGAACTAATATCCGCACTTTCTTCTCGCATCTCGTGGCTCGCGGTAACGCCGTGACCTAAAAATTGGTTGACACGACGTATGGATGATTAATGAAGTCATGTCTATTTACATAGTTGAAGCATGTTCTAAGGCTTGGAGCAAGCATTTTAATGAATGAACATTGATATTCAAAGTCACTATGCAACCGCTGGCCATGCTAGCGCCCTGTAATCCAGATCAGCCATGTGCAGCTACATTGCGTGTAGATCAAGTGTGCTCAGAAAGGCTTACCTGCTCACTTTCAACCCAGCCTGTTCTAACACTACGCCTTTAGCTATAGCTAAGCACGGATGCAACAACTTTCTACAGTCACGATACTCAGGGATATGGACAAGGAACACCGTCTCTGCGATGTATATAACACATCGCCAAAGGTAGTAGGATCGGGTAACGCGAGCATTCATCGCAATGTCGGAGAATCATAGTTGGATCCCCAGAACAGACACCCCTAGATCCGGCGATTCAGAGGCTTCGGCAGAAGTAGATGGATATTAACCAGCGTTCCAGAACCAGAGTTTCTCCCTGGGTGCTTTTCTTGCGTTAGGAAAAGCAACCCAGCTACAGCTCATACAATATCGAGCGACGTTCTCGACTATCGAGAAGACAATTGAACGGATCTGACGTCAGTTGAAGTGCTCTACGCAAGGGCTGATCAAGACTCTGTAGCCTGTGGTCTGGGGCATAGAGTAGCACGTGTCCTTCCAGGGTGTTGTAGATGTGGTGCCAGTCATAATAATAGTTTGACGACCAGCACAGCAGAACATTCCAGACCGGAAATCGGTCAGCTTGGCAGGCTTGCCCATGGGGTCTGAAGGATTCATTTGCCGGGAGGGTCACACTTCATTGCTTGAAGGGAAGTGCCGAGGGATAGAAATGATTGGAATGAGCATGTTGACAGAAGTGGAGTGCATCCCCATTGCCCCAGACGAGTAATTTGAAGCGTGAGGATCAGTGGAAAACGTCATGTACGAACTAGCTCATGTCGAGACTCAATGAAAGGTTCTCTACTATGGGAGGCTTGCAAAATACTGTGTGGATCAAGTCCCCTCAGAATGATCAAAATAACCAGCGATTGGATGTGTGATTCAAAGGACTGCCATCTCATGCAATCACCTCACCATTGCCAAGAGGCCCCGAACGACAGGACGGCCTCATATCAGTTCTGGAGATCGAAGGACAAATGTGACTCGCAACGATGGGGATGTTTCCATAACATTCGGCCGAGGAATTGAGATTGAGAGTCGAGGAGACGTCATGTCAATAATTGACTTTCGGAATTGACGGATGGCAAAAAGGTGTTCGGGCCCGAAGGGGTTACTTTAAATCGCTGCACGTATTTTGAGTGGGCTAACGTTCTTTACCGCGGTTCGTCTCGTACCTGCGTGAAGCTATTGGTGAGCTACATAACCCTATTGGTAATGCTGAGGTTCATGCATACATTCGATTCGCGCATAAATCAAACAAGGTTTCTGCCCTACCCTCGGAAAACCCATGTTGGCCAATATGGATCAACAACCCCCGCAAATATCCCAACTTTATGGCCGTTTAGACCTGGATGGTCCTGCTTTGTGCAACTGTACAGCTTGATCCGGACAATCGCACTAGCGGTTTTGTCCTAACCTAGTGAGTCGATGGTCTGATTGAGCGCTGGAGAGGTTCGGCTTCGCCGGCTGGTGCTGTCGCTGATCTAGGTTATGTTGAGCATATTACCGATCGTCTTGACCGGGTCGGTTCGGGGAAGAACGGTATGGATCATTTGAAGTTGGGACGCAGAATTGCTTCGAGAATAATAATTGACCAGTGTGGGAAATGTGGAATATCGAGAAGTCAAACCTGCAGTACCCCAAAGCTCTTCTGTCCAGGGTGGGGATCTGTCGGGACAAGCAGAGAGGGGAACAATCCGAGAGAATTTAGGAAAATGAAATACATGGATTGGCCAAATTCGGACCGAGTGAAGTGAACCCATTTAATGGACCATTAACCGTTGAAGGAAACGGTTGTCATATACCCAAGGAAAGACGGCTATAATCAGCGCCAATCCATGTACGTATCACACAGTAGCCTCGCATCTTGTGAGGGTCTCCTCTGTCGTGACTCTGCCAGTACTCGGCATAGTGAAAAGCTTACACGAGGGCGAAAGTTCTATGAAGGATTCAAAATTAGTACATGTTGAGGGACCCAATTGGGTCTCTGCCGTGCCTGTGCTAGACGAAGCACACACGGTATAGAACGGCATAAGAGGTTTTGTATGGTTCACGCTAAGTCGTTATCCTAGTTACAAGATGAGACGACGGCACATGGCTTAATCAACCTACGAGCATATGGTTGGGTAGACTGCGATTGTATATTAGGTCATACCCACTGATGCTGGTGTGGATACCACATCGTCCCTGCGTGTTCAGCTCCACATCTCCTAAATTCGGTTCCCTGGACCCTGAGAAATCTCTTCGTCCGTGGGGAACGAGCGAATTCCCACACAAGGTCTGTATGAATTTACATAGTACGTTTTACTTGCACTTATGCTACCCCTTTCGGCTTGGAATCCACCCACCGTTGTGCCCAGGATGCATAACTGGTGATGTTGTACGGAGTATTCTGTTAGAAACAATGCCTTTCAGAAGACCTCTTGCGATATATTTAGAAACCGAGGCAATAATTATGGTCACTATAATGAAGTTGCCAATGCGCCCCTATTGGCTCGTGCTGAGATGGGCACTTGGGAGCCAGAACCCTAAGTGCAACTTCTCGATGTCAAAGGAAAAATGTCCCGTGCAGTTGACCCAAATAAGGGATCTCAATCGCCCAGACACGACTTGGCAACCAACTAAGAGCGAGGAAATGCAGCTGGTGGCCCAATGATGCCAGTGGTTGCGGCCCGCGGCGTTGGGTTTATGGACCTCGGCCCACATGGTGTACCGCTGGTGGTTTTACCCTTCGTACTCCAACCAAAGCTGAGCTGAACCATTAATAAAATTTACTATGACTGGTGGGGAATCCATTGATCCTTCGACCGTTCCAGTCCATTCATGTATACGAAATCTGCTGATCAGGGGCCTCGATGTTCCATTGCTCTCAAAATCCATCGTCAACTAGGAGCAATCTCGGGTATGCGACCCAGTAGAAGTCAAGGCTCTCGATGTTGGGCATCGGCTCTCGTTCGGGCATGCTGTCGCAATGGATAAACTCGCACTATCGTATCCCTGGTTCGGAGAATGGCTCATTTTTTTTTTTTTGGAAGCACTCGTGCCTGAAAGGGTGATTCTGATCTTGCCCCTAGAACACTTGAGGACGAGCTTGCCCCGATCTGGACCATGGTTGTTGTTTGTTATACCGTCCATGAAAAAGCAATGAAAGCCCTAACGGCCTAGCAGCTGACTCTATCGAAACAAGTTGGGGACGAAGTGCCCAGGGAGTGGATCTCGGAGTGCCAGCCGCGGCGATGGATCTTCGCTACCCCCAAACAGGCAAGTGATAAGTGCATCCATGATTGAAGCGGATCTTGTCTGGCTTAGAATAAGGTTCCTCGATCGTAGAGTACTTTCCAAGCCCATGAAGATCGGAGTGGCCATCCCCTATGACAATCTGTGTTCGCACTAGGGTGTAGGTTTCCCCATTTTTGGGACCAATCCATTAGCAAACGTCAATCTCCTCACCTTGGCTCCCCTGCCTCGAAGTACATCTCCTATATCATGCATGCAGTAGCCCACTTGACCCTGAGCTAGTTGATGCACAGCGTCGCGTTTTCATCCCACACAAGGGCCTTGTTCTTTTGTCATTCGTTATGGCAGATCTTGGCTTTTACGAAGACAAGTCATTTCTCCCTGAACAATGGACAGAATTCGGACTCGGCGCTCTCATTGTATTTGTGCGAATGGGTGTCCGGATCCGGACGGTTGGTGTTAGAGGCTTTCAAGGCGATGATTATTTCGCGTTTCTGGTAAGATCCACTCTTCTTACTGACGCCCTTGCCAGTATCCTGGAATGTTAAAGAAGTGTACTAGGCAATAGGCCTCCTGACTATGGATGCTGTAACAGTACACCTCTCATGTAAGGACATACCCCCCGTGGGTTGGTGCCATCAATGCTAAAATCCAAGAAGACGTGCTAGGTACTAATCTCGAGATACCACACGGCCTACATGATTCCCTCACACCGACCCAATATTCTTCCGTTGTAGCCGGCTCCAAGGCGGAACTCGCTGCCTGGTATTCCTACACAGCCCTAATTTGGGTCATGAAAGCAAAAATGCTCTTCCTATAGTAAGAACCTATGTTTCACCGTGATCGCACGCACTTGGAAACTAAGACGAAATCCTTGTGACAAAAGCAAGCGTTTAACCCTGGGGTTATGGCAATCTCGGGTCATTAAATGGCTCGCGGCGTTTTGTGGGATTACCTACATTGCGGTGTTTCTAACCGTGACGTTTGGATGTTTTCCGTAAGCGCTCCTGGATATCTATCTCCTTCCATACGCCCATATGCGCTAATGCACCCTGCCTAGTATATCGGATAACTGGAGAGTATATCCTCCGCCCTCTAGTAAGGAACTGTTTCACCCCCAAGGGCTGCAATGATGTTAATTACCTTCCAGAAAGGTGTGGACTCAAGATCCAAAACGTTATAGTGACATGCATCTTGAACGTCACGTATGCAAATCTACCGCAATTCCCTATATGTGTAGTCAAGCTGACCAGTTCCTGATAGCACTGACTTAGCTCTGTAAGGAATCCGGACATCTCAGAATGTTCCTTCCTACTCACATCCCATCGATGCAGGCTTTTCATCCCAATCCCATTACTCTGGAAAGTAAAAACATCGTTCTCGAGGTAATACGCAATCCATTGTACATGCAGGGATCACCCGAGAGAAGACGCTTTCTAACTGACCTGATCGTGAATAGAAAACTCGTTATCGCCATATTCCTCAGCTCCGGCATCTTCGTCATCAGCGCGTCGCTTATTCGAACCACTCTCACATTAAAAGCAGAACCGTCTAGTATCACCGTGAACCGATGGGGAATCCGGGAAACCTTTGTCGGTGTCGCTACAGTTAACCTTCCCATTCTGCGTCCGCTATTCACCAAGAGATTTTGGAGGTCGAATTACGTGGAGGATGGCTCCAGCGGTCATCCATACGGATACCATGGAGGATCGGAATCGTACAACTTGACGACACGGACAAAGAAGAGCACACGGCGGGAGAGTATGAAGGCGATTAATGAGTCTAGTCAGGATGGAAGTTACGACGTCTATATTAGTACGAGCTATAACGTGAAGGTCGAACAAAAGGATACGCGCGAAGGCGATCAATCATCCGATAGCCATCAATTCGGACTTCATCCCAGTAGTGTCTGGGAGATTGATAAAAAGTCGATAGTCTAAAACAGGACTTTGGCCAGGCTTAGACCGGCTTTCTTTTTTTACACTAGGTTCGTTCTAGACCTAATTATTATTATTATTTTTTTAATAAGATTTATTTTCGTACTTAAAACAGGGAACTGGGGTGCGAGAACGGCCTCGAGCTCCACCTCCCCTTCTAGGCAGCACGGGAGTTGCAACCCCTATAAGATGGAGAAATATTACTAGGACATTTTCATTGATAGTTTGTGTCTAATATTTTCAAGATGCCTTCAGATCCTCCACTCCATAGTAGATCGGCCAGCCCGCCAAGCTTGCGTGGGGACTAAAAATCAGTCCTCACTCAAGGGATGTGGTGCTTGATCACTTATAAATGTTGCGCCAACAATCTTCCAGACCGAAACAGGATATGAGAGCGAGCAATAAGATCCACGTATATTGGCATACACGGATCCGTTCACTTAGGGTTGCAGCGAAATCGTTTCAGTCAGTCGTAGGATGGTAGCAGCACCTCGTAATCGAGCCCATCGGCAGAGATGAGACCCATCGTACTTATGGGAAGGCTTTGGGGTGGAGCCTTAAATTCAGCCCCGAGCTGTATCGCAACAGATTCTTCCTGTTGGTCCACAAGGCTTGAGATCGGGATCGGGGCCGATAACAATGCATTGAGGATATTCGTGTGGCCCACTAGAATGCGCAAGTCACGGTCGGCATGGGCACATTCCTCGTCCAATTTTCGTTCGCATATGCGAAGGAGACTCGAGTGGTTTCTGTCCATTTATGTTCGCTTCTTTCAAGAGTAATAGTACTCGGCCATGATTATGTCGTTGGTGTTCGGGGAGATTTAATGATTCAGTACATGTAACACCACTTCGCTCTTATAATGAGTACTTTCAGTCAGATGCTTTCCTCCGCTGAACAAGGAGAGCCATTGCCCAGCGTGTCTACTGCAGGCCAGGCCTTGGTCTCCTGGGGTCAGGATATTGGCACGACCTTGTGGTTGGTCTCCAAGCTTTCTCCGCAGAACCAGAGGCACCGCGAACTTAAACCCCCAAACGCTTGTTCAAGTGATCTCGCCACATCCAATCGTTCTAGACGTGGCAGACTTTCCCAAGGCCCAATACTAATGGACCTTTTACCCGAAATATCTCGCTCAGTGGCGTGATTCAAAGCTGCTCTTGTGTCATGATACCGACTTCATTCCTTGTCACCTCATTCGAATCCAGCTATCCAGCACCAGCATTCATATATCCGACATGGTTTATCGTAGCAACCTCAGCACAATTTCCAGTCGTATCCCGAGCCTGCTTGCCATCGCTTCCAAGCCTCGAGTGGAGCCATGCATCGTCGCTGCGCAAGGGAGGCTCCCGAACGCCAGAGCGATGACTCTGATGCCCCAGTTCCACCGAGGCCCTTCCGCCATTAAGCGAATGTTGGATGACTACGACCGTTATCTATCAGGGCATAGCCTCGATCCGCATCCCCGGGCATATGCACCAACCTTCGACATGCGCGAATCGAAGGATACCTACCAGCTGGAAGGGGAACTCCCCGGTGTGAAGCTAAGCGATGTTGAGATCGAGTATGTTGACGCGCACACTCTCAATATTAAAGGGCATACAGAGCATGTGTCTGAAATGGAGGAAGGGTCCTGGTGGATATCTGAACGCGCCACTGGGGACTTCCGTCGGTCGTTCAGCTTTCCATCCGCCGTGGATCAGGAGAACACTCATGCTCGACTGAAGGATGGAGTGCTTTCGGTGACTATTCCAAAGGTGGCCTCGACTTGGGATGTGAAGAAGGTGAAAGTCGAGGAATAGGTGAAGGGGAACTGGAGTTCAAATTGATAAGGTGAAGTGATATGAAAACGCACTCTCTCAGTCTTTAGTCTTTACATATATGGCGTTTGCTTGGGCCATTCGACATTCACAATCAAAATACGATGGTTTCCTCGTCAAGGTGGGTGTGTATATAGGGGAAATTGATACGGGGCGTGATGGGCTGGGAGTGTCACCATTCTTCATCCAGGCGTATTCAGCGAGACTAAAATGCATTTATTTCTTCCTGACTTTCTTCATTTGCAGCCTGTTGTCATGTAATTTAATTTTTATAAATCGAAATCCGAGTAGAATAAACTCAGACCAGCCAAGAGTGCAGGTGATTCTAATGCATAAAAGATACTCGACTCAAGCCCATCCCCTCTGTTACAGGAATAACCGCCCATATCTCATGTACCTCACTTCACGCGTAGCCCAATAGGGTAATGATCAAGTACCAGGAAATGATCGCCGGGGGGGTGTATATAAAACGTAGATCATGAATTGCATGACGACATCCGGCAGCGTGCAAGCTTCTCCCGGCAAATCGATCCAGTGTTTCAGGCGGATATCTTTCACAACTCACAGCGTTCAGCCTAAAGATAAATTGGCAACAGACAGTGGATCTTCCCCTCATGATTTCGTGGTACTCATGAGAGTATGTTTGGGTTAGTTGTGGATTGTGATTCCCCTCACTGGGTTCTCAGGCCACTTGAGCGATTAACTTGGACGAATTAAAGTTTAGGGTGAGCCCTCCTTTACAGTCCTATATATAAAGAGAGACACGCTGGCCATCATCCCCAGAAGGATCGTTCTTAATATTGTACCGGAGGATTCCATAAGATTATTTAATAGCATCTAGAGATGAATTCGACAGAGACAGAAGGGAAAGGCATGAACCACACCACCGATATTCATCTGCAAATCCGCGTACTACTCGCCATCTGCGTCCTTATTTATGTACTTACAGCCATCTGGTAGGTCCTATTGCTGGGTCTCAAGCATAACTAGCATATGTCATCGGCTGATGATCGGTTGCGCAGAATACTAATCATTAAGAACTACTACAGGGTTCTGTTGCGAAGCTATTATTTTACGACACTGAATCTGGACCTCAGTGCCATCTTAGATCCTTCGTTCTCTGTCCCCACAGCCACCGAGGAAGAGCGAAGACTAAATCTTCTGGAACGAGTCGCGCCAACCAAACCGTTTATTACGTGGTGGAGATCGGTTCAAACCGAGCGCAGTCCCCTCAAAGACTACGATCGTGTATTTGACTGGTAAGTTAATTTTCTTGCCTTGCAACATCTGCTGTTGAATGGATTCATTTGGGCTCATACACTGCAAGCGCGATCTGCCTCGAGCCCGTTTCTAAAAGGTGTCCAATTCACACTCTTCCCTGCCGACATGTGTTTCACAGCCAGTGCCTGGAAACGTGGTTCTTGAACTATCATTATACTTGCCCAATGTGTCAGAAGCCCTTTCATGTTCGCGTAGAGAGCAACCCTGATAGTGCGGTGTAGAGTTTGCAAGCAGATCTCTGCATCTGTAGCCGATGAGAAGCCATGCGAAATACACTGAGCCAATTCTCAATAGCTTATTATAACTTGAAATATCCCCGACACAGCCCATCCGACGTAAACACGCCCTGGGGGTCAACCTCCATCTGAATCCTTCTCAACCTCTGCAGGTTGGCCTCTCCATAACTCAAAAACGGGTCCTGGGCTTTGCTGGCGTAGTTGATATAGAGCCAAGGATGGTGTTTGCCGGCATCTTTGGTTGTAGCAGTGGACCTCTCCACCCATTCTTGTGCGAACGCATTCATCCGTTCGTCATCCTCTGCATTTCCCCATAGGACAGTCAATAGGGCAACTGTACCAAGTTTAGCATAGGACCTGGGTTGCAGCAGCAGCGTGAGACGTTGGTTTTGTACATGCCTGTCAAAGGTCCATCGGCATCTATACCGGCAGCGTTTCCTCCTCGCTCTTTCCCCGCACGGATGGCAGCCTCATACAACGGTTGGATAACGAGATTGGGATAAAACCCGGGTGCTTTCTTGAGAGACTGTATCTCTTGAGCCATTATATCCTGAATTTGCCTGTCAAGGTCCACGGACGGGGAGTACGTAACAGTGGCAAATAGGTTTCTGTCACCAGTTAATCTAATATGACCTATTGCACACAGACTGACTTATTTAACTTACCGACCACCAGGCGGTGTTGCCGACGCACTCTCGATACTGAGCCGACTGGTCTGATCAAGGCGAACAGTACTGTGCTCGAACGGGATTCGATTGAGTTGCTTGAATGGCGCGGGGCTTAGAACCGGTAAATAATACTCCTGATTAACCGCAAGGGTAAAGTCATCTCTCTCTTGGTGATAACCATAGCTATAGAAGAATGCCATATTCGTATCGTTTTTCCAACTCGTCGTTAGTTCGTAGGCCTGCTTCAGAATAGCGTCCCTCTTATCGGCCGTATAGGCTCTGACCCCTCCGAGCATCTGACCTTGTCGCACAACCCTCATAGTAAAGTGCGTGACAATACCAAAATTGTTCATGCCTCCCCGGAGAGCAAAGTAAAGATCTGGGTGTGACTCTTGGTTGACAATCGCAACTGTGGCATTGGGTAAAACGAGCTAAACAGCGTTAGCGCCATAGTACACCAAGGATGTAATGTCCCATACCTCATATTCGAAAACATTATCCATGGCGAGGCCATACTTGGGCGATAGATGCGAGAATCCTCCACCCAGGATATAACCTCCCAAACCAACATCCGCGACTCGTCCGCCAAGCGTGGTCAGATTGTACTTTTCCAATGCCTCATACAAACTTAGCAGAACATGGCCACTCCCTACCTTGGCTGTCTTCTGATCCGGGGGAACCTCGACCGATCTCATCTTCTGCATGTCAATGGTGACGCCGCCAGCTGAAACAGAATCATCGGGGTCGCGCGCATGGCCGCCACCCTTAACCGCGAATCGGCATGAGGTGTTGATGATAACGCCCAGAATGGTTGACACGTCCTCAGTCGAAGAGGGCTGGACCCAACAGGCGGAATGCGTTGCCTGCTGCTTTGCATCCCAGAGAGTAACGTTGGCATTGCCGAGAGAGTACGCATCTGGACCGAAGATACTCGCCAAATGGGAACACTATAACCATTTCAGGAACCTGTTCGCAATAGCAATATGAGTACTTACTGCTTGGACACATTCGGGTAAAACAGAGGTATTTCCTTGGTTGGCTAACGCTGCCCCAAGGGCCATGGCCGGGCCAACGCCGAGAAATGTAGTAATGAACGCGGACATGACCAATGCCATTGGCCTTAGAATATCAGTGCTGTTCACGATTGTTTTTGAATGATGCCCATGGGGAGAATGGTAAGTTTATATCGCACAGCCATTCGGTCGAGACTTCGCCTGGCTACATAATCGTAAACCTGGCGATATGCAATAGGCTTACTCTGGAGATAGGGTATTAAGTCCTAAATGACTTATCTGAAACATGTCCTGAATGTTGAGTTATAATTCGACTGTCGTGCTATGCAGATCGTCAGGCCGCTGCAGGGTATGAAATATCCCTGGAGTGAGGAGCTCAGCAGTGTGAACGTACTCGTACTGCCTCCAGATGACTGTGGAAGTGCATAATCTTCGTGTAGACGATAATGAAATCCGTAATGGGACATGTTCTGCTACCTATATCGCCATTGGTAAGAACAACAACGTACACTCTTATGACTGAATAGTAGAAGTTCGCCAGAAGCAAGCAGCCATCCAGCTATATGGCCATAAGATAATGCAGGTATACCCAATACTAACGTGACCTGCTGACGCTTCAATGTTCTTAACTCCGATAACATCCTTGCATCAAGTGGGTCTGCGTAAGCAACTTGCGGCAACCCTACCGTGTCCCAACTATGGCGATCTTCTACAACTGAATGGATCTGTCAGTCAATGCATTTGTTGACCTCTGAGGATATTCTATATACGGATGGCCGGACTTCGGTGGTTAGTTTGATCATAGGCCAGACACAATCTTATCGAACCAGGGGATTATTGAAAATAATAAATGTGTAATACTTTCAGGATAGAGGCGTTTCATGTCTTGCTCTGTAGTCGTTAAGACCATCTTGCCTCGTATGCGCAATGGTCGAAGCATAGAACCTAGAGACATATACGGCGAGATAGGGCTTCATGGGACCTGGATGGGTTTCACTGGGTGGCACTGATGTATCAAGTAAGCTGTAAGGAAGAGCGAGTCTAATCATTTCAGCATCTTGGATGATAACTGACCGATCAAGATCAATGCTTTCGATACATAAACATTCTATCTTAGAATTACTAGGGAAAATGTGCGATCCAGTCAATGTTCAGACGGCTGCATTAAGGAACAAATCACATTCGTCAATAAAAGATTTGGCGTAGATGACTTTGTGGGATAGCTCACCGTGTTGTTCCTAAAAGACTAGTAGCAAATGCCTCACTCAAAAGGCGGCAAATACATATCCATGTTGGTAAGGCTAGTTAGCCTATGCACGTAAAGTAGACTGATCAGGAGCCATCACGGTATTCTTATTTGGATGCAAAACCCTTTTCATTATCAACTTGCCACGTAATCTACCTTCGTATTGGTCAGTCCTGTAACACCCATAAATATAATCAGGTTATTTCTCTTCTATATGTCCATCTTATTTCGTAATGATGCCTACGCACGCCCTTCAAGGGCTTTCAGCCGGCGGACATCGTCCCTCATCTGTCTTCGAATACCCTGAGGTGCTTGGTATTTTCCCCGGCCGGAGCTGCCAAACTCCGGAATATGAGATTCGTATATGGGACAGTGGACAATCACATGTACTAATCCTGCACACAAACCAGGATGAATAACCAACGCAAACCATGAGTTGAGGTGCATGTCTGGCACCAAGACAATGCGGGACTTTGAAACCGTTAGCGTCACTCCCCCAGCTGACAGACTTAGGAAGTTCTAAGTGGCGACTATAATCTATCGGGGCTAAGGTACTAATGATATCTAGGGTTGCATTTTTGTCAGACGATGATGCAGAAGGTAGACGCTAAGGAAAGGGGGGCATTGCTGAACACTCTTCTCTTCGAATGCATCAAGTGCGTGTTTGATTTATTCCCGGCGCATGGTCGGTCTAATCACGGAAGAAAGAGAAGTGAGGGTCGAAGCTATTCTACAAAGGGTCAGCTGGTGATAAACTTCCAGGAGAATGAGATGAAGGTGGAAGCGCTTTGGAGGCTGACGGCTCCGTTTTGTCCGCTAAGCGAAGAGCAGAACCAGGCTGCGCGCGTTGTAGTGAAGGATTTCCATAGGCGACGGAGAGGGTTCACGGTTCCTCGCCATGGCTGAGGATGAGGAGATCCGTAGAGTACGAGGTTAGCGCCAATTAGGGCTGGGTGTTGGACGAATCATCTTGGAACTTACATCATTCTGCAATGCGCATCGCAATCTATCCTGCATTAGACAAGGAGGATAGTGCATTTAATTGCCGAGGACCTACACATAGCCTCATATTGTGGGATGTATTGCAATCACTTGACTCAATAAAATCATTCCGGCCGCATTCCACCTTCGCCTCGCGCCTTTCCATGATCCTCTCCGTCCACATGTGCGAATGTTCCTGCTCGACACGACCCTATATTGGTGGGATTTATACGGTGCCACTGTTTCTGGTCAAAACAAACTCGGTTGACTATAGGTCCCAGAAGAATGAGGATTCCATTCTTGAATTAGAGCTATCTAGGAAATGTCCACGATTGGTAAAAGTAATGAATTGTAAAGCCCTGAGAACGGCCATGGCTGACTATTGTCACTAGTCCAGCGTTTGCGAGACATGATGTCAATACTTTCTGAGGAGCTATTGAAAGAAAGAAGGGTCCTGTCTCAGCCTCTAATATTATCGAGTTAGCGTTAATTTTTCCGGGGCAACGCTATCCAAGGGACCCGACATGGCGAATGTACGGCGAACTCAGCTGGCGAACCAAAAGAAAATCGCCCTTTAGCTGTTGCCTGTTTTCCACATGTTAAGGCCCATGCTGCTCACTGCCAAGGTCGCATCCGGAAGTTGTCTGTCGAAAGGCACTGATCATTTCCGGAGTCAGTCCGAAATGCTGCCGTTTTCCTTGGTCCCTGACGAGCCCTAACGGTGGACTGAGCGCCATCAACCATAACAGAGAGCATTAAAAGCAAATTGTGATGCCATTGGCTGAGAGGGAAAGAAGCGACCTAAAAAAAGGCCACGGAGATCCACTCCGTCGGTCAAGGAGCCGAGTTGAGTCTTAGCCCGGTGGGGGTCCAGTTTTTAAACAACCGATAGCGTCGGAATATTTCTACCGGCATGAATTTCTGTCTGACAGTCAAGCAATTGAGGTTTAGAATAGATTATGCCAAGACTCTCCCCTTCCCCTGCTCAATTTCGTTTCCTGGTTCGGGTAACTTGAAGCCATAGAAACCCTTCCACCTAGTTCCGGTGTCCTGGCACGTCCCCATCACCTGCTCTTAAGCTGAGACTCGATGGGGCGCGCCAACGAGCAACGGCGAACCTGTCGAGGGAGCCATGAGATGGGCGTCAATTGTACCATTGAGCGTGCACGGACACTGCCGCCGATTATAAAGTCCGCTGGAGAACGACAACCAAGCTGAAGAATTCCAAAATAACACTGAAACCAGAGTACGATAGGCTCATTTCTCAAAAATAGAAAAATGCATTCCTCTCTCCTTCCCATGCTGGCCGCGATGCTGCTGAGCCCGGTCAGTGCAGCCGGAGTCAGCGGTACGGCTTTTGGATTTGCTCAAGGAACGACCGGTGGAGGAAATGCAACACCACAAACCCCATCCAGTCTTGACGAGTAAGAGATAAATCTCAATCCGTGGTCAAGGTGAAAAGCTCTCTAACTGTGAGACAGGCTGAAGAGCTGGATCACTGACGATGTGGCCCGTGTAATCCTCATTGATCGCGAGTGGGATTTCACCAACACGGAAGGCCAGACCTCCGGCAAATGCTGCAGCTCAGATACGACCACGAAGTGCCCTGGTGGCACCTCTGCCGGCCAGGCATGGATTCAGGACAAGTGCGATGATGGCACCTGGGTCTCTTGCACCTACGACAACGCTGCCAAGAAGCCACTGGACGTGGGCAGCAACAAGAGCATTGTCGGTGTGGGTAGCAAGGGAGTCCTCAAGGGCAAGGGCTTGCGCCTTACTGGTGGTGCCAACAATGTCATCATCCAGAACATCCATATCACGGTAAGAGGTCAAGCTTGGTTCGCAGCAATGTCGGAATACGAGGACTGATTGGTGTCATTTGGTGTAGGATTTGAACCCTCAGTACGTCTGGGGCGGTGATGCACTCACCTTGGATGGCACCGATAACGTCTGGATTGACCACAATAAGGTATATTAATCTCTTCTATCTGCTCGCTTCATTGTGTATAGTAGGATACTAATGAATGATTTGTCCAGTTCTCCCTTATCGGTCGTCAGATGATCGTCAGCGGCTGGAACAAGGGCGGCCATGTCACCATCTCCAACAATGAGTTCGACGGTGTCACCGAATGGTCAGCTGGCTGCAATGGCAAGCACTACTGGTCTCTTCTTCTTCTGGGCCTGGAAGACTGGTATACCTTCTCTGGTAACTGGCTTCATGATCTCTCTGGCCGTGCTCCTCACATGGGCACCGACTACGACGACTCCAAGATCTATTTCCATGGCGTCAACAACTACTTCCAAGATATTGACGGACATGCGTTTGATGTGGACACCAACACTTGGGTGCTCTTGGAGGGTAACTACTTCGACAACGTCAAGACCCCTATGACCGACACTTCCCTTAAGAGTGGTGCTCAGCTGTACACCACCAGCACCGTCGACGCTGCCAGCGGTTGTATCTCCCCTCTGGGCTACATCTGCGAATGGAACCGCGAGGGCGGCAGCACTGGCACCTGGCCTGATCGTACTGACGCCTCGGTCTTGACCGGATTCTCGAGCCTCAAGGAACACCTCATCGGTCACACTGGTGTGGCCGATGTCCCTACCAACGTCAAGGCCAACGCTGGCGTTGGCAAGGTGTGAGTTTGAACTTGCATCCGCTGAACACAGCAAGAAGGAGGGCGACCCTGGAGAACTATTATAACCATCTAGCACTTTTTGTATCATAATCTCGGACATTATTGTAGATATTGCTCATTCAATCCATGCTAGCGTATAAAAGAAGTTCAGACTGCCGAGAAACGAGGCATAGGGGCAAGAATTGTTGGGAATAAAATGGCTTTTGGCTTGTATAGCAGCATTATAATCCAATCAACAATGATTAGTCAGTATGGCCGAGTGGTTAAGGCGATAGACTCGAACTTCCGATATCTATTGGGTTCGCCCGCCTAGGTTCAAATCCTAGTGCTGACGTGAAATCTTGTTTTTTTTTACTTTACGTTGACCGCGGGTTCCCGTTCTGGCCTAGCGCCTACGCGCGCCTTTGTTAGATAGTAGTGACGTAGCTAACACCTCACTAGTAGAACAATCAACAATTTCAACCTCCTTGAGTCCTTGATCGTTTATCATTTTATTTACGCTATAGATATTTATCAATGATAATATAAATTATCGTATTTTTTTTCTTTATAGTAAAAACTTTTTTAGGCTGCCGAACATTTACCAGGGGAAGACGGGTGGATTTTTGGAACTGTTCCTGATATTTAGTAATACTCTTTTTTAAGTCCGGCCCAAATAGGATTAGTCAGTATGGCCGAGTGGACTAAGGCGATAGACTCGAATTCTCGATATCTATTGGGTTCGCCCTCCTAGGTTCGAATCCTAGTGCTGACGTGTGTTCTTTTTTTTTTATTCTATTTTACCTCTCTCCGCCTTCATCCCGATGACAAGAGTGTACCATTAGGGATGCCGTGACCAGGGCACACTACATGTATATACTGTCGCGTGCAAATAATCCTCCTTGGTCGTCAGAAGGTTCCACCCATTGAAGGATAAAACTGCCGAGCAGCGCAGATCAACGCGGCAGTTGAAAGAGCACAATGTCTGGTATATATTGCCCAGACGCTGATCATGTCAGTAGGTAGATGGCTCGCAAATATATTGAATGGTGACGATCTGGGGACAGCACAACGAATGCTAGCAGCCTCACCATCCCCAACATTTTCATTGTTCACAGTGGTCGAAGTCGTGGATAGTATGCGGTGACAGTTTATGTTTGGACTGTTCATACCCACTCCCTGGATAAGCACGAGTAGAAGAGGAAATCCGTCTGCTTCTGCCTCGTCGGCGGCCATGTTCGGACGAGCTCTCGGTCAGCAGTCGTTCACTTTGATTCTTCTCTACCCCAGATCGGTATGAAGTTGTATTTCCAGTGTGCCTCAGCACAGGAAATATATTCCACAAAACGTAAGATAAGGGAACCCATGAACATGTCCATCGTGCCGATCTATTCATCACATCTCGTATTTATTGTGTTGGGTATATGTGAACCAGGAATACTGGACACTTCAGGCCGAGATGTGCCTCTGAAATGAACCATCCTTCCCGGGCATATTGCATATCGCTAGTTACTGATTGTACTGATCAGGATACGAGAAGACGTTGAAATTAATTATGAAAAGCCTCCGCATTCACTATTTACTTCTCCATATTTTATCGAAACAGGTTGACAATCTATCACAATGCAAGTCCCCACGCTTGCTTTCCTCCCCTTTATGTGTGTATCTCTCACAGCAGCCTGGCATGCAACCACTTATTTGAAACGCCGACTATACCGGATACCTTTCTTCGTTTACTGGAGATAATGATCTGGGCCTGGCTGTGGGAGACCGGTGACAAATGAGATCCAATCCATCCCCGCCAGCGATAGTCTTTCGCTACGACCACCTGCTGCGACACAGGATTGGCCAGATTAGGTGGACATCGTCAATGGTCTTGCCGATCTAAAACAATAACGTGGAAGTAAAGTGGCAGTGCTTTCACTAAACCCCACCCAGTCCCACCAAAATACTCCGTTCAAGGGCTCCCCAGATTCCCAGCGAAAATTTCCCTCAGAGATTGGAATATTTCATTTTTCAAGCAGAGATGAACAGGAGAAAACGGTAAGATAGTAACTTTTACTGTTTCAGAACATATAGAATCCTCAAATGAATACAATTTTATTCAATGGTCACGACAATAAAGCTAAAAATTAAAATCAATAGCTAAAGCTGATTAGGGTACAGTTGGTCCGTGCTTGCGGGAGCGGGGGTGGTTTTGTATATCAATTTCCTTCTACAAGATGTAATAGGACCACGTTCCACTCTGCGCGAACTGCGCCACCAAGGGTCAACACGACCTTCGCAGTACGGAGTACACCCGTGCTAGCAGACACAGGCCTCATTGATCGAAATGATCGAACCACGGCTCTGCCCGCATCGCTACGTTGTCATTCTCTTGGCTCCCTTAAGCTCCCCTCCTACTTAATACCACTGCCGTCTTCCTTCCTCATTCCTGGCCTCTAATCCATTCCTCCTCTGTGATATTATAACGTGCGTTGTAACACCAGTATATCCATCCACAATGTCTGTCGAAATTGCTCAGTTCCACAGCCAAGTCGAGGCTCTCGTCGAGCAGTTCGACGTGCTATCCAAGATCAAGGCAATTCAGGAGGGAGGTGATGTCCGTTCATCTGGTCAGTGATCATATTCTTCCCATATATTACACAAATACCTTGACGTTCTGCTGACAACTTGTGTGTGTGTAGTCCCTGTGACCATCTCCGTCACTACCGACGCCACCATCAGTCTCCTCGAGGACAAGTCAACCATCAGCGAGTCGACCGAAGCCCCGAAGAGCCTCTCCAAGGGTGACAAGGCCTCCTTCAAGATCACTCAGGGTGACGAACTCAAGTACACTGCCACTGCCGGTGGTCTCACGGCCGACTTTAAGATCGTCTTCGACGTCGACAAGAGCGCACCTAAATTGAAGCTCAGCGACGAACTTGAGGCCGACGACGCCCCAATTGGATTCGAGACCACCAAGACTGAGACTAAGACGGAGATCGAAATCGAACGCGAGGTCGAGGTGGAGAAGGAATGGACCAAGGGCAAGAAGCCAGAGAGGAAGACTAGCAAGGAGACTAAGCACGAGGCAAAGGCTGGTCCTTACTCGCTCCAGCACGAGGTCGAGACCAAGTTCAAGCAGGAGAAGGACAAGAGCGAGGCGGAAACCGAGACTGAGATTGAGACTAGCAGCAAGACGGTCGTGGTTGAGTATGTTATCTACTAAACGCGGGCTTTCACGGTATTACTAGCCCTATATAAATAAAGAAGCAATATAAATCTAGTTTTCAAGCATTCTTATCTTTCTTTTTTCGTCTCTTTCTTTCTCAGTCTTATATCTAGATGACTAGAGAATTGCTTTCTCCTCCCGGTCAATATGTGATTATGTAGGCCTCATGTACTTCGCTTTTATTAATCTTTACAATAGTGGGAGTAGCAACAAAACTAAGAAGCGCAAGATAAAGATAAAAGGGACAAGACTCCTCTTTTGTATATGCGAATCCAACTCAGCGCCCAACGTAGGCTTCACAGTTCTATGAGTAAACCGGTCAGTACTGCCATAGTAACTCCAGATGGAATCTGCCAATGGTTTGTAATACCTTATTTTAGTGTAATGAGAGAGGGTGTATAAATTCAATCCCCTTTCCGTTATGGATTGTGACTCACGCTTCACGTTCTTTCAAACTCACAGTGAAGTTAAGCAGAAGGAATCCCTCTTCTGAGTAGGGGGTCACTAGTCATATGCAGGGATAGGTTATCTTTGGACTGATTCTATAATCTACTGATAGATATATCATATACCTAGGTCCTAGAGGAGGAAGGCTGCCTAGTTCTATTTTTGTAATGGCTAAATTTACATAAGATCTTAATTATATAATGGCTGGCTTTGATTTATCATATATGTAAAAAATGAAGATTTGGAAGAAATTATATTTTTACAGCATTTGGATTTGTACTATCATTGATGGGACACCCTACGCCAATCACCCCGCCGCTTAGTCCTGCTTGCCGCTTTTAAAATTTCTATAAAAACCTCACTCCCTTCCTCAGCCTATTCAACACTCTTTCCCCGCTATAACCAGCCATTTCCACTCCTGCAAGCTTGTTAACCGCCCCTTCTTTTCTGGGTGGGATTGTTATATCATACCCATTCGCTTTTCCATAAACTTGCTCACAAACTGATGATAGAGTTGTAAACTACATCACAAGGACCTGCAAACACTGAGACCGTATTGAGGGCACCAACAGTGATTCCAAAATGCAGTGCCGTGGCAATGATCAAGCAATACGGTATGTGTCCTTACGGGTGCAAACAGTGGTTGTGGGACGACCGACATAGTGGACCGACTTTGCGGCCAACCCATAGTCCCTTTGAAACCTGAGAGACAATCCAATCCTGATGAGTGCTGTGGCGCCATTTGTCCAAAGCGGATATTATAATCTATGCCAGAAAGGCATAACGTGATGTTGTTATATAATTCAGACAAAGGACGCCGTTCATATTGCTTGCTTAATCCTGGACTCGTGTTACTCCTAATATACTGTGGGAATTTGATAATTTAACAAAGTAACCTCATACGAGATTGACTGGGGATAATCTTGTACAGTTAGGCTTATTTGAAAGGAGTGGCAGGGACCAAAACTGGACCACCCCTAGCTCCTTCTTTCTCAGAGGTCCGGTTGAATCCAAGTCCAAAATCTTGGACTCAGCAAGGGCTTGTAGCTCAAATGTACGACTACCTCAAATCATTGGTGGCAATAGAATTCTGCAAGCAGATCTCTCTCTCTTTGCAAGTGCTTCTTCTATAGTAAGTGAGACTCCCTAAACAATTTGTCAACTATCATGCTCCGCATAAACTCCCAACTAACCCTGATAAATGCCTCCCCAATCAAACGTGCGGGTCGAAGCGGTCAAATCCAATTTGTTTCCCCAATACTCTGCGCCATCCATGGCATAATCTTTTGGCAGGTATCCCGATATATTAAAGTATTTCCGGAGGATTTCTGTTTTCAACGCCTTGACGGAGGTCGTTCGAGGGACTTCTTTGTTCGGAAGAATCCCTAAAAGAGCAGGTAATCTGTATGAGACTAGATTCGCACACCGAGGCCCTCATGTATACGCCGAAGGCTGATATTACCGTGGTCTTGTTCGGTTGCATTCGGCTTCTGAACCTCAACGAGTGCTGCAACCAACCAACCAGCCTCACGATCCGGCACTGGGAGAACGTGGGCTTCAGAAATATATGGAAGATCCATGAAATAACGCTCGAGCTCCAGAATAGATATCGTGTATTCATGAAACTGGACCCCTTAACACGCACTTAGTTTGGCTGTGGTGAGCGCTTGTCAGGACCTGGGAGAATACATACAATCAGATGAAGCCCTGCCTTTGAAAAAGTAGTCATTCCCAATGCGTTCAGTGTAGTCGCCAGTTTTATAAAACCCTTCGTGATCAAACGCAGCCATTGTGGCTACTTCAACATTGATGTACCTATGTCCTGTGTAAGCGAAATGCGCCCCAAGGGAAGAAGGATCTCAATACTATTACTCAATGAATATATTGGGGTGCTTGACTAGGATTTCTCTATGCTCCCCACCGGAAAGCTTTACTGACATTCCTGGAACCGGGGTACCAATTTATCCCTTCATAACAATCAGCGGGAGTGCGGAGATATAGGTTTCTGTACAAACGTCCACATATGCTGAGCTTTTTGGGGTGAGAATAACACCTCCACCAATCTAGGTTATTCCATATTCATTTCTGACAGGCAATATTTTCATTGTAGTCTTCCCTCAGGCTCCCCAGCCTCATGTTGGGGACACGCTGGTTACTGTAATTTTGCACTCTAAGTACCTCCCCGAGCTTTGCAGGGCTGGAACCGCCTTTCATCATATGTAATCTCTATCCATTAAGGACACTGTCTATCATACCTGCTGCACCTCCTACCCATTGTACAGGGCTGGGGGGTGGCCACCAAGGTAAAATATACAAAACCTGGTGTTATTGATCCGTTAAACATACCCTGTCTATCTATACTCCCGCTCACTCATTCAATATGCCTCCTGACTATTATTCGGTCTCTGATGTTCTGGCTGTTGCTAGACTTTATCCATCGTACTCCAGTGCCACATAACCCTCAACCCGCAGAGGAACTTCCCTACATCCTCGCCAAGTCCAAAGAGTTGGCCACCGACCTAGAATTGGATCATTTCCCTTAACCTGGAAAAGCGAACTGTGACACCTGTCTCTGACTTGTTCTTTTTGGTTTTTTTGTGGGTTCTCTTTTTTTTTTTTTTTTTTTT